>NW_027206909.1:41659-138257 GCF_032191515.1 Phaenicophaeus curvirostris | reverse complement strand
CCTGGGGGTTCCCACGGGGCTGAGAGGGGCCGGGAGCCCCCCCAGATTTTGGGGGTGGGATCGGGGGGGGGCGGCTCCGGGGGGGCTTTTTTTTTTTGGGGGGGGGGGGGGGGTCTGACCTGCTGGGCGGTCTTGGTCTTGTGCTTCTCCTTCTTGTCCTTGTGCTCCTTGGGGGGGTTGTTGGGGGGCGCGGGGGGCCCCGTGGGGGGCGCGGGGGGCGCCGGGAGGTACGTGCGACGCTCCCCGTCCCAGTAGAGGAACCGCCCCCGCCCCCCGCCTCGTAGTAGTACTGGGGGGGGGGGGGGAGAAAGGGAGGAGGGGGGGGGGGGGTCATGGAGGGGGAGCACCCCGAAATCCGGACCCCAACGGGACCCCCCTCACCCCGAAATTGCCACCTTTCCCCTCAAAATTAGCACGTTTCGCTCCAAAGTTGATGGATTCAGCACAAAATCAGCACGACGCACCCCAAAATTAGCACGTTGCACCCCAAAATTAGCGCGTTTCACCCCAGAATTGAGGCATTCAGCCCCAAATCGAGGCGTTTCACCCCAAAATTGAGGCATTCAGCCCCAAATCGAGGCGTTTCACCCCAAAATTGATGCATTCAGCCCCAAAATTGAGGGCATTCAGCCCCAAATCGAGGCGTTTCACCCCAAAATTGATGAGTTCAGCGCGAAATTAGCACAATTCACCCCAAAATTAGCATCTTTTACCCCAAAATGGATGCATTTTACTCCAAAATTGATGCACTCACCCCAAAATTGATGCGTTTTACCCCAAAATTGATGCATTCAGCCCCAAATTGACACGTTCTCACC
Source organism: Phaenicophaeus curvirostris (assembly GCF_032191515.1). Taxonomy (NCBI): domain Eukaryota; kingdom Metazoa; phylum Chordata; class Aves; order Cuculiformes; family Cuculidae; genus Phaenicophaeus; species Phaenicophaeus curvirostris. The sequence goes on along the minus strand of NW_027206909.1, from coordinate 137,439 downwards.
CCAAAATTAGCACATTTAACCCCAAAATTGATGCATTTCACCCCAAAATTGATGCATTTCACTCCAAAAGTGACCTTTTCAACCCCCAAAATTGATGCGTTTTACCCCAAAATTGATGCATTCAGCCCCAAATCGACACCTTTCACCCCAAAATTGACGAATTCAGCCCAAAATTGACATGTTGCACCCCAAAATTAGCACATTTCACCCCAAAATTGATGCGTTTCACCCCAAAATTGGTGCATTTCACCCCAAAATTGACGCACTCACCCCAAAATCGATGCATTTCACCCCAAAATTGACTGATTTCACCCCCAAATCGATGCATTTCACCCCAAAATTGATTCATTTCACCCCAAAATCGATGCATTTTACCCCAAAATTGACTGATTTCACCCCAAAATTGATGAATTCAGCCCCCAAATCGACACCTTTCACCCCAAAATTGAATGAATTCAGCCCCAAATTGACACGTTGCACCCCAAAATTAGCACATTTCACCCCAAAATTGATGCATTTCACCCCAAAATTGACCTTTTCACCCCCAAACTGACGCTTTTCACCCCCAAGACCGACCCCTGCACCCAAAACTCTTCCTTTTCGACCCAAAACGGACCCCCTTGACCCCCAAAACGCCCCTTTTCAACCCCAAAATGTCTCTTTTTCCTCCCAAATTGACCCTTTTTAACCTAAATCTGCGAGTTTCACCCCAAAAAATCTTTTTAGCCTTAAAACACCGTTTTCAGCACCAAAATTGCACTTTTTGGACCGATTTCCCACTTTTTCAACCCAAATTTTCCTTTAATTCGGGGAAGGGGCCCCGATTCCCCCCCCCCCAGCACCCAAACGGCCCCGTTCGCTGCCCCAAATCTCACTTTTTTTCGCCCCAAAACGCGTTTTGAGCCGTTTTTAAGCCCCAAAATCGCCGTTTTTTCGGAATTTTTTTTTTGCCTGAAGGGGGGGGGGGACCGGACCCAAAATTCCTGTTTTTCACCCCAAAAATCCTTCTCACCTGGGAGTGGGGGTCGTAATAGAGCCCCCGTGAGGGGGTCGTAGTAGTAGCCGGAGGTCTCGTCATATTGATAAGTGGAGACATCGGGAACAGCTGGGGGGGGGGGGGGGGGGGGCAGAAAGGGGGGGGGTCAGGGGGGACCCCAAAATCCTCTGACCCCCCCTCACCCCATAGACCCCCCCAAAAACCGCCCCCCCCACCCCATAGACCCCCCTAAACTGCCCCCCCACCCCATAGACCCCCCAAAACTGCCCCCCCACCCCACAGACCCCCCCAAAACTGCCCCCCCCACCCCATAGACCCCCCTAAACTGCCCCCCCCACCCCACAGACCCCCCCAAACTGCCCCCCCTACCCCATAGATCCCCCTAAACTGCCCCCCCACCCCCCAGCCCCCCCCAAACTGCCCCCCCACCCCCCAGACCCCCCCCAGCCCCCCCAAACCGCCCCCCCCCCAGCCCCCTAGACCCCCCCCCGTACCCCAAATTTCCTCCCCCCCCCCCCAAGCCCCCCCCCCCAAAACTCACGGAACTGCCCGTAGGGGTCGGTGCCGGGGGTCGCCGTGGGGGGGGGCCGCGGGGGGGGCAGCGCTGGGGGGCTCAGTCTTGGGGGGCCCCGCGTAGCTCTGGGGGGGGGGGCAGCACCCCAAATCCATTAGGGAGACCCCCTTTTTTTTACCCTCCCCCCCCATTTTTGGGGTCCAAATCTCTGCCCCCCCCCCTTTTTTGGGGTCCCCCCCCACTTTTTGGGGTCCCCCTTATATTTTGGGGTTCACTCACCTGGCTGGGGGGGTTGTTGCTGGAGGGGGGGTCCCCGGATTGGGGGGCGTAGGGGCTCCCCCCGGGGGGGGCGCGAGAGAAGGAGCCGCCCCCCCCCCACGCCCCCCGACCCCCCCGGAGGCTCCAAACCCGGCACCCCCCGGCTCTCCTCCGCACCTGGGGGGGATGATAGAGGGGACCCCAAAATCTATAGCGGCCCCCCCAATCCGTAGGGACCCCCCCCGAATCCATAGGGACCCCCCAAATCCATAGGGACCCCTCAAATCCATAGGGACCCCCCCCCAAACCATATAGGCTCCCCCCAAATCCATACAGGCCCCCCCAAACCATATAGGCTCCCCCCCAAATCCATAGGGACCCCCCCTAGTTCATAGGGGGGGTCCCCATTCCATAGAGACCCCCCCAATCCATAGGGACCCCCCCCAAAATCCATAGGGACCCCCCCTAGTTCATAGGGGCGGGCTCCCCATTCCATAAAGACCCCCCCCCAATCCATAGGGACCCCCCAAATCCATAGACCCCCATCCATAGGGCCCCTCCTTCCATAGAACCACCCCCAAATCCATAGGGACCCCCCCAAAATCCATAGGGACCCCCCCTAGTTCATAGGGACCCCCCTCCTCTATAACCCCCCCCCTCACCGGGGGCGGCACCGTCGGCCTTGGGGGGGCCGCTCGGGGCCAGGGGGGGCCCGGGGGGCAGGGGGGGGCCCCCCCAGAGCCTCCTCGCTTGGTAGAAGGAGCCGAAATCCGCGGGGGGGTCCTCAGCGCCCCCCCACGAGGGCTCCGAGCCCGGAGCAGCCTGGGGAGGGAAGAGAGGGGGATCAGAAACCCCCCCCTCTATTGATAACCCCCCCATTCCATTGATAAAACCCTCTATTCCACTGATAACCCCCCCGTTCCATTGATAACTCCCCTCATTCATTCATAAAACCCCCATCGATAACTCCCCCATTGATAAAAACCCCTTCATTCATAACTTCCCCATTCATAAATTCCCACGCTCCATTCATAAAACCCTCCTCCCCAACTCCCCCTCCAAGACCCCCCGACCCCCAAGACCCCCCTAAAGTCCCTCCCGGACCCCCAAGTGCCCCCCAACTCCCCCTCCAAGCCCCCCCGACCCCAAGCGCCCCCTAAGTGCCCCCCCACCTCCCCTCCCAAGCCCCCTCGACCCCCAAGCCCCCCCCCAAAGTCCCTCCCTGACCCCCAACTCCCCTTCCAAGCCCCCCCACTGACCCCCAACACCCCCCCCGCCGGGCCCCCCCCAAACCTGCGACAGGGCCCACTGGGCGGCGGCGATGGCGTGGAGGCGACGGAGGCGGCGCTGGCGCGGGGGGACCCTCCCCTGGCCCCGCCCCCTGCCCCTCCCTATGGGAAAAGGGGCGGGGTTTAGGGTCTGGGGGCGTGGCTTAAGGTTTGGGGCGTGGCTTGAGCCGAGGGGGGCGTGGCCTGAGCCGAGGGGGGCGTGGCCTGAGCCGAGGGGGCGTGGCCTCACCGCTTGGAGCCTTTAGCGAACTCGACGTTGATGCTTTTCCCATCGATGTGAAGCGGCGGCTGCAGCGCCTGCAGCATCTGGAGCAGCTGAGACGCCTCCTGAGGGGGGTGAGGGGTGAGGGGGACCCCAAAAACGGACCCCGGGGGAGCCCAGAAGGGACGCGGGGACCCCGCAAAACGGACCCCGGGGGCTCAAAAAGCGGAAAGAAGGGACGACGAAAGGGGCGCAGGGGCGTAAAAACGGACCCAGCGGGACCCGAAAGCAACCAGGGGGGTCAAAAAAAAGGAGAATAAGGACCAAAAAGGGGTGCAGGGAACTCAGAAATGGACCCGGGGACCCCAAAAAGGGCTGAAGGGACCCCAAAACACCCAGGGGCTCCAAAAAAGGAACTAGAGGACTCAAAAAGGCACCTGAGGGCTCCAAAAAGGGGCTGAGGGACCCCCAAAAACACCCAGGGGCTCCAAAAAAGGACCAAGGGGACCCAAAAAGGGACCTGAGGACCCTAAAAATGGACCCAGGAGACCCCAAAACCACCCAGGGGGCAGCAAAAAGGATCAAGGGGACCCCAAAAAGGACCTGGGGGACCCCCAGAAACACCAAAAAGGACCAAGGGGACCTAAGAAGGACCAAGAGGACTCAAAATCCACCCCAGGACCCAAAAAAAGGACCAAGGGGACCCCAAAAGGGACTATGGGGACCCCAAAGGGACCAAGGGGACCCCAAAAAGGACCAAGAGGACTCAAAATCCACCCCGAGATCACTGAAAACGACCAAGAAGAGCTCAAAAAGGACCAAGAGGACCCCAAAAAGGACCTGGAGACCCCCAAAAAGGACCTGGAGACCCCCAAAAAGAACCTGGAGACCCCCAAAAAGGACCTGGAGACCCAAAAAGGAGCTGGAGACCCCCGAAAAGGACCAAGGAAACCCAAAAAGGACCTGGGGGACCCCAGAAACAGCCGGGGACTCCAAAAATGACCAAGGGAACCTAAAAAGGACCAAAAGGACTCAAAATCCACCCCAGGACCCCAAAAAAGGACCAAGGGGACCCAAAAGGACCTGGAGCCCCCAAAAAGGACCTGGAGACCCCAAAAAGGAGCTGGAGACCCCCAAAATGGAGCTGGAGACCCTCAAAAAGGATCTGGAGCCCCCAAAAAGGACCTGGAGACCCCAAAAAGGACCTGGAGACCCTCAAAAAGAACCTGGAGACCCCCAAAAAGGACCTGGAGACCCCCAAAATGGAGCTCGAGACTCCAAAAAGGAGCTGGAGACCCCCAAAAAGGACCTGGAGACCCCCAAAAAGGACCAGGGGGACCCCCAGAATCACCCAGGGGCTCCAAAAAGGACCAAGGAGACCTAAAAAGGACCAAAAGGACTCAAAATCCACCCCAGGACCCCAAAAAAAGGACCAAGGGGACCCCAAAAAGGACCTGGAGACCCAAAAAGGAGCTGGAGACCCCAAAAAGGACCTGGAGACCCTCAAAAAGGACCTGGAGACCCCCAAAAAGGACCTGGAGACCCTCAAAAAGAACCTGGAGACCCCAAAAAGGACCTGGAGACCCCCAAAATGGAGCTCGAGACTCCAAAAAGGAGCTGGAGACCCCCAAAAAGGACCAAGGAAACCCCAAAAAGGACCTGGGGGACCCCCAGAATCACCCAGGGGCTCCAAAAAGGACCAAGGGGACCTAAAAAGGACCAAGAGGACTCAAAATCCACCCCAGGACCCCAAAAAAAGGACCAAGGAGACCCCAAAAAGGACCAAGAGCACCCCAAAAAGGACCTGGAGACCCCAAAAAGGACCTGGAGACCCTCAAAAAGGACCTGGAGACCCCAAAAAGGAGCTGGAGACCCCCAAAATGGAGCTGGAGACCCCAAAAAGGAGCTGGAGACCCCCAAAAAGAACCTGGAGACCCCCAAAAAGGACCTGGAGACCCCAAAAAGGACCTGGGGGACCCCCAGAAACACCCGGGGGCTCCAAAAAGGACCAAGGGGACCTAAAAAGGACCAAAAGGACTCAAAATCCACCCCAGGACCCCAAAAAAAGGACCAAGGGGACCCCAAAAAGGACCAAGAGCACCCCAAAAAGGATCTGGAGACCCTCAAAAAGGACCTGGAGACCCTCAAAAAGGATCTGGAGACCCCAAAAAGGACCTGGAGACCCTCAAAAAGAACCTGGAGACCCCAAAAAGGACCTGGAGACCCCCAAAATGGAGCTCGAGACTCCAAAAAGAAGCTGGAGACCCCCAAAAAGGACCAAGGAAACCCCAAAAAGGACCTGGGGGACCCCCAGAATCACCCAGGGGCTCCAAAAAGGACCAAGGGGACCAAAAAAGGACCAAAAGGACTCAAAATCCACCCCAGGACCCCAAAAAAAGGACCAAGGGGACCCCAAAAAGGACCAAGAGCACCCCAAAAAGGACCTGGAGACCCCAAAAAGGACCTGGAGACCCTCAAAAAGGATCTGGAGACCCTCAAAAAGGACCTGGAGACCCCAAAAAGGACCTAGAGACCCCCAAAAAGGATCTGGAGACCCCCAAAAAGGACCTGGAGACCCCAAAAAGGAGCTGGAGACCCTCAAAAAGGATCTGGAGACCCCCAAAAAGAACCTGGAGACCCCAAAAAGGATCTGGAGACCCCAAAAAGGAGCTGGAGACCCCGAGAAGGACCTTCTGAAGGAACCTGAGGAGCCAGAAAGGGAGCCGGGAGCCGTTTTGGGGCGCGGGGAGCGGGTTTCGGGGTCCCCGCGGAGTCGGGGTGACCCACCACGATGGTGGCGAGCTGGACGAAGGCGAAGCCGCGGTTGAGCTGCGTCTGTCGGTCCTTGATGACGCGGACGTTGGCGGCCGAGAGGGCGGCGAAGGGGGCGAGCGCCGCCAGGATGGACTCGAGGCTGCTCTGAGGGTGCAGGTTGCGCAGGATGATGGCTGCGGGGGGCAAAAAAAGGGGGGTCAGGGGGGTGGGACCCCAAGATTCGGGAGCGAGAAGTCAAAATTCGGGGGTGGAAGGTCGAAGTTTGGGGGTTCAAGCGGTGATGCGGAGGTCAAGCTGCAAAATGGGGCGGTGGAACCTCAAAATCTAGTGGTTGGAACCCAAAATTTCGTGGTTGGAACCCAAAATCTGGGGGTTGAACCTCAAATCTCATGGTTGAACCTCAAATCTGGTGGTTGAACCCCAAAATTGGGTGGTTGGAACCCAAAATCTAGTAGTTAAACCTCAAATTTGGTGGTTGAACCTCAAAATTTGGCGGTTGAAACCCAAGATTTGGTGGTTGAACCTCAAATCTGGTGGTTGAACCTCAAATCTGGTGGTTGAACCTCGAATTTGGTGGTTGAAACCCAAAACATGGTAGTTAATACTCAAATTTGGTGGTTGAAACCCTAAATTGGGTGGTTGAACCCCAAAATTGCGTGGTTGAACCTCAAATCTGGTGGTTGAAACCCAAAAACTGGTAGTTAAACCTCTAATCTGGTGGTTGAAACCCAAAATGCGGAGGTTGAACCCCAAAATCTGGTGGTCGAACGTCAAATTTGGAGGTTGAACCTCAAATCTGGTGGTTGGAACCCAAAATTGGGTGGTTAAAACCCAAAATTTGGTGGTTGAACCTCAAATTTGGTGGTTGAAACCCAAAATTTGGTGGTTGAAACCCAAAATTTGGTGGTTGAAACACAAAATTGGGTGGTTGAAACCCAAAATCTGGTGGTTGAACCTCAAATTTGGTGATTGGAACCCAAAATCTAGTGGCTGAATCTCAAATATTCTGGTTGGAACCCAAAGTTGGGCGGTTGGAACCCAAAATCTGGTGGTTGAAACCCAAAATTTGGTGGTTGAACCTCAAATTTGGTGGTTGAAACCCAAAATCTGGTCGTTGAAACCCAAAATTTGGAGGTTGAACCTCAAATCTTGTGGTTGGAACCCAAAACCTGGTGGTTGGAACCCAAAATCTGGGGGTTGAAACCCAAAATTTGGAGATTGAACCTCAAATCTGGTGGTTGAAACCCAAAATTTGGTGGTTGAACCTCAGATCTGGTGGTTGAAACCCAAAATTTGGTGGTTGAAACCCAAAATTGGGTGGTTGGAACCCAAAATTTGGTGGTTGAAACCCAAAACCTGGTAGTTAAACCTCAAATTTGGTGGTTGAACTTCAAATCTGGTGGTTGAAACCCAAAATCTGGTGGTTGAAACCTAAAATTGGGTGGTTGGAACCCAAAATTGGGTGGTTGGAACCCAAAATCTGGTGGTTGAAACCCAAAATTTGGTGCTTGAACCTCAAATCTCGCAGCTGAACCTCAAAATTTGGAGGTTGAAACCCAAAATCTGGTGGTTGAAACCCAAAATTTGGTGGTTGAACGTCAAATTTGGTGATTGAAACCCAAAATCTGGTGGTTGAAACCCCAAGTCTGGCAGTTAAACCTCAAATTTGGTGGTTGAACTTCAAATCCAGCGGTTGGAACCCAAAATTTGGTGGTTGAAACCCAAAATCTGGTGGTTGAAACCCAAAATTTGGCGGTTGAAACCTAAAATTAGGTGGTTGGAACCCAAAATTGGGTGGTTGGACCCCAAAATTTGTTGGTTGAACCTCAAATCTGGTGGTTGAAACCCAAAATTTGGTGGTTGGAACCCAAAATTGGGTGGTTGGACCCCAAAATTTGGAGATTGAACCTCAAATCTGGTGGGTGAAACCCAAAATTTGGTGGTTGGAACCCAAAATTGGGTGGTTGAAACCCAAAATTTGGTGGTTGAAACCCAAAATCTGGTGGTTTAAACCCAAAATTTGGAGGTTGAACCTCAAATCTGGTGGTCAAAACCCAAAATTTGGAGGTTGAACCTCAAATCTGGTGGTTGGAACCCAAAATCTGGTGGTTGAAACCCAAAACTGGGTGGTTGGAACCCAAAATCTGGTGGTTGAAACACAAAATTGGGTGGTTGAAACCCAAAACCTGGTAGTTAAACCTCAAATTTGGAGGTTGAACCTCAAATCTGGTGGTTGGAACCCAAAATCTGGTGGTTGAAACCCAAAATTTGGTGCTTGAACCTCAAATCTCGCAGCTGAACCTCAAAATTTGGAGGTTGAAACCCAAAATCTGGTGGGTGAAACCCAAAATCTGGTGGTTGAACCTCAAATTTAGTGCTCGAGCTCCAAGATTTGGTGGTTGAACCTCAAAATCTAGTGGTTAGACCCCAAAATTTGGGGGTTGAGCCTCAAAATCTCGTGGTCGAACCCCAAAACCTGGTGGTTGAGCCCTAAAATCCCCATTTACCCCCCTCAAATTCCCCATTTTTACCCCCCCCAAACCCCCTTTTACCCCTCCAGGACCCCCCCAACCCCCTTTTACCCACCCCGGACCCCCCCAAACCCCCTTTTACCCCCCCAAACCCCCTTTTACCCCCCCAGGACCCCCCCAAATCCCCTTTTAATCCCCCAGGGCCCCCCCAAATCCTCTTTTACCCCCCCCAGACTCCCCCAAACCCCCTTTTACCCCCCCAAATCCCCTTTTACCCCCCCAAATCCCCTTTTACCCCCCCTGGACCCCCCCAAACCCCCTTTTACCCCCCCACACCCCCTTTTACCCACCCAGGACCCCCCCAAACCCCCTTTTACCCCCCCCAGACCCCCCCAAACCCCCTTTTACCCCCCCAAATCCCCTTTTACCCCCCCTGGACCCCCCCAAACCCCCTTTTACCCCCCCACACCCCCTTTTACCCACCCAGGACCCCCCCAAACCCCCTTTTACCCCCCCAAGACCCCCCCAAATCCCCTTTTACCCCCCCCGGACCCCCCCAAACCCCCTTTAACCCCCCCAGGACACCCCCAAATCTCCATTTACCCCCCCAGACTCCCCCAAATCCCCTTTTGCCCCCCCCAGGCCCCCCCCGAACCCCCTTTTTTTGCCCCCCAAACTCACTGTCGTTGGCGTTTTCAGCTCCGGGTTCGCTGCCACCTTGGGGTCCCCCCGGGGTCCCCCCCAAATTGGGGGTGTAGGACTGGGGGAGGGGGAGGAGCCCCGCGCCCCCCCCCGGCACCAGCTCCGCTCGGGGCCCCCCGGGACCTCGCTGCTCGGCTTCTGCACCCCAAAAAAAACAACCCCCCCACCCCCAGGTCAGGAGAAACCCCCAAAAATCTGGGGGTTCAGCCCCTAAAGAGGGTGGAGAACCCCAAATCGGGGGGGCTGGACCCCAAAATCTGGGGATTGGACCCCAAAATCTGGTGGTTGGACCCCAAAATTGGGGGGTTGGACCTCATAATTTGGTGGTTGAACCCCAAAATCACGTCATTGAACCCCGAATTTGACGGTTGGAGCTCAAGATTGCGGGGTTGAACCCCAAAATCAGGTGGTTCAACCCCAAAATGTGGGGCTCGGACCCCAAAATTGGTGGTTGGACCCCAAAATCAGAGGATTTGGCCCCAAATTGGGAGGTAGAACCCCAAAATGTGGCACCTGGACCCCAAAATCTGGTGGTTGAACCCCAAAATTTGGTGGCCAAACGCCAATATTAGGTGGTTTGGGGTGAAAATGAGGGATTTTGGGGTGAAAAAGAGGGATTTTGGGTCCCCCAGGGTGATTTTAGGGTGAAAATGAGGGATTTTGGGTCCCCCCAGGGGAATTTTGGGGTGAAAAGGAGGGATTTTGGGTCCCCCCAGGGGAATTTTGGGGTGAAAAGGAGGGATTTTGGGTTCCTCGGGGTGATTTTGGGGTGAAACGGAGAGATTTCGGGTCCCCCCAGGGGAATTTTGGGGTGAAAAGGAGGGATTTTGGGTCTCCCAGGGTGATTTTGGGGTGAAAAGGAGGGATTTTGGGGTCCCCCGGGGTGATTTTGGGATGAAATGGAGGAATTTTGGGTCCTCGGGGGGATTTTGGGGTGAAACGGAGGGATTTTGGGTCCCCTGGAGGGGATTTTGGGGTGAAACGGAGGGATTTTGGGTCCCCCAGGGTGATTTTGGGGTGAAATAGAGAGATTTTGGGTCCCCCGGGTGTGATTTTGGGGTGAAAAAGAAGGATTTTGGGTTCCTCGGGGGGATTTTGGGGTGAAACGGAGGGATTTTGGGGTGAAAAGGAGGGATTTTGGGGTGAAAAGGAGGGATTTTGGGTCCCCCGGGGGTAATTTTGGGGTGAAACGGAGGGATTTGGGGGTTTGGGGGTCACTCACCAGCTTTGGGGACTCCGCACTTGAAGCATTTTTCGCGCCGTTTGAAGTTCTGGACCCCGCACTGAGCCCCAAAACCCGAGAGTTTCACCCCAAAAGCAGCAGTGGGGACCCCCCCCCGCCCCAAAGGTCCCTCTGTGCCCCCCAAGCGCCCCCCCAAAGTCCTCCCCAGCCCCCCAAGTGCCCCCCAACTCCCCCTCCACCCCCCTAAATGCCCCCCAACTCCCCCTCCAAGCCCCCCCAGACCCCCAAGTGCCCCCGAGGTGCCCCCCCAGCCCCCCAAGTGCCCCCCAGCTGCCCCCCCAGCCCCCCAAGTGCCCCCCAACTCCCCCTCCAAGCCCCCCACAGCCCCCCAGCTGCCCCCCCAGCCCCCCAAGTGCCCCCCCAGCCCCCCAGGTGCCCCCCAACTCCCCCTCCAAGCCCCCCCAGTGCCCCCCCCAGCCCCCCAGGTGCCCCCCAACTCCCCCTCCAAGCCCCCCCAGCCCCCCAAGTGCCCCCCCAGCCCTCCAGGTGCCCCCCAACTCCCCCTCCACACCCCCTCTAAGCCCCCCCAGCCCCCCAAGTGCCCCCCAACTCCCCCTCCAAGCCCCCCCCAGCCCCCCAAGTGCCCCCCCAGCCCCTCAGGTGCCCCTCAACTCCCCCTCCAAGCACCCCCCAGCCCCCCAAGTGCCCCCCAACTCCCCCTTAATGCCCCCCAAGTGCCCCCCAACTCCCCCTCCAAGCCCCCCCAGCCCCCCAAGTGCCCCCCAGGTGCCCCCCAACTCCCCCTCCAAGCCCCCCCCAGCCCCCCAAGTGCCCCCCAACTCCCCCTTAATGCCCCCCAGCCCCCCAAGTGCCCCCCCAGCCCCCCAGGTGCCCCCCCAGCCCCCCAACTCCCCCTCCAAGCCCCCCCCAGCCCCCCAAGTGCCCCCCCCAGCCCCCCAGGTGCCCCCCCCAGCCCCCCGGCACCTTCCCGCAGAGCCAGTCCTCGTTGCTCTTGGGTTTGGGGTCACTGTAGTGCAAGGACACTCGCTGCCCCAGCAGCACCAGCCCCGCCTGCGGGGCACGAGGGGCTCGCACGAGGGGCTCGCACGAGGGGCTCGCAACCCCTCGCCCGGGCCCCGAACCGGGGGGGGGGGCTCGAACCGAGGGGCATCGGGGCTCGCATGAGGGTGGGGGGGGGGACACACCAGGGGCACCCAGGGCTCACGGGGCCCTCGCACGAGGAGGCACGAGGGCTCGCACGAGGGCTCTGAACCCCCTCACGCAGCCCCGGCACGAGGGCTCGCACGAGGGGGGGAGCGGGGGCACCCAGGGCTCGCACGAGGAGGCACGAGGCCTCGCACGAGGGCTCGCACGAGGGTTTGCACGAGGAGGGGAGCGGGGGCACCCAGGGCTCGCATGAGGAGGCACGAGGCCTCGCACGAGGGTTTGCACGAGGAGGGGAGCGGGGGCACCCAGGGCTCGCATGAGGAGGCATGAGGCCTCGCACGAGGGCTCACACGAGGGCTCGCACGAGGGTTTGCACGAGGAGGGGAGCGGGGGCACCCAGGGCTTGCACGAGGAGGCACGAGGCCTCGCACGAGGGCTCAGACCCCCCCCCCCCAGGGCTCGCACGAGGGCCGGGACTCGGGGGGAGGAGGAAGGCGGCGCCTCCCAGTATAAACCAGTGCAGCCCAGTATAAAGCAGAATAAATGGGAGGCACCCAGTGCTCCCAGTACAAACCAGTATAAACCAATATACATGAGCACAAACCAGTATAAACCAATATAAACCACTACAGGCTACTACAAACCAGTCCAGACCAGTATAGACCAGTAGCTCCCAGTACCTCCCAGGAACAACTAGCGAACCTCAAAAAATCAGACCCCCCAGTATAAACCAGTACAAACCAGTAGAAACCAGCACCGCTGAGGCCACCCCAGTCGCTCCCAGTCACTCCCAGTCCAGACCAGTAAGACCCGATCCCATCCCGTATCCACCAGTACAGCCCAGTAGAGACCAGTACAACCCAGTACCTCTCTGTAGGGACCAGTATAACCCAGTATGCACCACAACCACTTATTAAAAACCAGTAAACACCAGTACACACCAATTAAGACCAGTATGCACCAGTACAAACCAGTAAGCACCAGCACTGCCTAATAAATAGATACCAGTACATCCCAGTATAGTCCAGTACAGCCCAGTACTTCCCTATATAAACCAGTACAGCCCAGCACATACTGGGATTATTTATTAGAAACCAGTAAAAACCAGTAAAGCCCAATAAAAACCAGTAAAAACCAGTACTGCTTAAAAAACAGATCCCAGTACACGCTAGCACTGCCCAGTACAGCCCAGTACGCACCAGTACAGCCCAGTACAACTCTCTACTTCCCAGAATCGCTTCCTAAAAACCAGTAAAGACCAGTAAAAGGCAATAAAAGCCAGAACGCACCAGTACAAACCAGTAAACACCAGTACTGCCTAATAAATACGCACCAGTACACACCAGTAAAAACCAGTAAGCACCGGTGCTGCCTAACAGGCACCAGTACACACCAGTGGTGCCCAGTACACACCAGTAGCGCCCAGTGGAGGCCTGTAGAGAGGAGTAGAGCCCAGTGGAGCCCAGTGGAGCCCAGTGGAGCCCAGTATAACCAGTATAACCAGTATAACCAGTACCTGGTTGGCCGCCATCCACCGCGCCGCCTCCTCCACGCGCTGGAACTCGACGAAGGCGAAACCGCGACTCTGACCTGGGGAACAGCACCCGACGGGGCTACTGGGGAGACTGGGGAGACTGGGAACCCACGGGGGATACTGGGAACCCACCACGGGGGAGACTGGGGGTACTGGGAACCCACGGGGGATACTGGGAACCCATAGGGGATACTGGGAACCCATGGAGGATACTGGGGATACTGGGGGTGCTGGGAACCCATAGGGGATACTGGGGGTACTGGGCCCCCTCCAGTGTTACTGGGGGATACTGGGCACCCCTGGGTGCTACTGGGACGCCTTCCAAACTGGTTTTGATCCCCCCCACCCACCCCCGCCGGGTGCTTCAGGGACCCTCTGGGACAGAACCAGCACCCCTGGGTGCTCCTGGGGATAAGATGGGGACCCCTGGGTGCCCCTAGAAGTGGGATCAGCACCCCTGGGTGCTCCTAGAACTGGGACCAGCACCCCTGGGTGCCCCTAGAACTGGGATCAGCACCCCTGGGTGCCCCTAGAACTGGGACCAGCACCCCTGGGTGCCCCTAGAAGTGGGATCAGCACCCCTGGGGGCTCCTAGAGCTGAGACCAGCACCCCTGGGTGCCCCCTAGAAGTGGGATCAGCACCCCTGGGTGCCCCTAGAAGTGGGATCAGCACCCCTGGGTGCCCCCTAGGAACGGGATCAGCACCCCTGGGTGCTCCTAGAACTGGGACCAGCACCCCTGGGTGCTCCTAGAGCTGAGACCAGCACCTCTGGGTGCTCCTAGAGCTGGGACCAGCACCCCTGGGTGCCCCAAGAGCTAGGACCAGCACCCCTGGGTGCTCCTAGAGCTGGGATCAGCACCCCTGGGTGCTCCTAGAACTGGGATCAGCACCCCTGAGTGCTCCTAGAGCTGGGACCAGCACCCCTGGGTGCCCCTAGAACTGGGACCAGCACCCCTGAGTGCTCCTGGGGAAGGAATCAGCACCCCTGGGTGCTCTTGGGGATGGAGCCAGCACCCCTGGGTGCCCCTAGAACTGGGATCAGCACCCCTGGGTGCTCCTAGAGCTGAGACCAGCACCCCTGGGGGGTGCTCCTGGGGATGGAGCCAGCACCCCCGGGTGCCCCTAGAGCTGAGACCAGCACCCCTGGGTGCTCCTAGAGTTGGGACCAGCACCCCTGGGTGCCCCCTAGAACTGGGACCAGCACCCCTGGGTGCTCCTGGGGAAGGAATCAGCACCCCTGGGTGCTCTTGGGGATGGAGCCAGCACCCCTGGGTGCCCCTAGAGCTGGGATCAGCACCCCTGGGTGCTCCTGGGGATGGAATCAGCACCCCTGGGTGCTCTTGGGGATGGAGCCAGCACCCCTGGGTGCTCCTAGAAGTGGGATCAGCACCCCTGGGTGCCCCTGAGGATGGAACCAGCACCCCTGGGTGCCCCCTAGGAATGGGATCAGCACCCCTGGGTGCTCCTGGGGAAAGGGACCAGCACCCCTGGGTGCTGCCGGGTGTGGGTTTGGCACCCCTGGGTGCCCCTTGAGAGGGAGATGGGCACCCCTGGGTGCTCCCTAGGGACAAGAGCGGCACCCCTGGGTGCCCCTGGGAGAGGGATCAGCACCCCTGGGTGCTCCTAGAGCTGGGACCGGCACCCCTGGGTGCCCCTGGGGATGGAACCAGCACCCCTGGGTGCTCCTGGGACACCCCTGGGTGCTCCTGGGGACGGAGTCAGCACCCCTGGGTGCTCCTGGGGAAGGGACCAGCACCCCTGGGTGCTCCTAGAGCTGGGACCAGCACCCCTGGGTGCCCCTGGGGACGGAATAAGCACCCCTGGGTGCTCCTGGGGAAGGGATCAGCACCCCTGGGTGCCCCTAAGGAAGAGACCGGCACCCCCGGGTGCCCCTGAGGATGGAATCAGCACCCCTGGGTGCCCCTGGGAGGGGTTCCAGCACCCCTGGGTGCCCCCTAAATTCCACGCGACAGCCCTGGGTGCCCTCTGAGAGTGGAATTAGCACCCTCGGGTGCCTCTGAAGAACAACCCAGCGCCCTCGGGTGCCCCGGGGGGTGGGATTTAGCGCCCTTGGGAGGGACCCCGCACCCTCGGGTGCCCCTGGGGGTGGGATCCAGCACCCTTGGGTGCTGTGCTCACCGGAGGATTTGTTGCGCATCAGCCGGACCTCGCGGGGCTGCACCCCCTGCGCCTGCAGCTGCGCCCGGATCTGGGGGGGGGGAGGAGGAGAAAAAAACATCTTGGGGGGGGGCCTCAACATCTGGGGGGCCCCCCAAACACCTGGTGGGGGCCCTAAACATCTGGGGGGGCCCCAAACATCTGGGGGGGCCACCCAGGGGCTGGGGACCCCCCCGAGACCCTCCCCTGACAGCAGCTAAAGGGAACCTAGGGGAGGCCCAGGCAGGCGGGGGGCGTGGCCTAAGCGAGGGGGCGTGGCCTAAGCGAGAGGGGGCGTGGCCTAAGCGAGGGGGCGTGGCCTAAGTGCAATGAGCTGAGATGAGCTTATGGAGGGGGCGTGGCCTAAAGAATAAGGGGCGTGGCCTAGAATGAATGGACTACGGGGAGGGGGCGTGGCTTAAGGGGAGGGGGCGTGGCTTGGCCAAGGGGGCCTGTGCTAGCCCCAGAGAGCCTGTGCTAGCCCCAGAGAGCCTGTGCTAGCCCAGAGGGCCTGTGCTAGCCCCAAGAGAGCCTATGCTAGCCCCAAGAGAGCCTATGCTAGCCCCAAGAGGGCCTGTGCTAGCCCAGAGGGCCTGTGCTAGCCCCAAGAGGCCCTGTGCTAGCCCCAAGAGGGGTCTGTGCTAGCCCCAAGAGGGCCTGTGCTAGCCCAGAGGGCCTGTGCTAGCCCCAGAGAGCCTGTGCTAGCCCCAGAGGGCCTGTGCTAGCCCCAGAGAGCCTGTGCTAGCCCCAGAGGGCCTGTGCTAGCCCCAAGAGGGCCTGTGCTAGCCCAGAGGGCCTGTGCTAGCCCCAGAGGGCCTGTGCTAGCCCCCGAGGGCCTGTGCTAGCCGCAGAGAGCCTGTGCTAGCCCAGAGGGCCTGTGCTAGCCCCCGAGGGCCCGTGCTAGCCCCCGAGGGCCCGTGCTAGCCGCGGGGTGGCTCACGTCGCTCTCGGTGGCGGCGGGCGGCAGCATGCGCAGCATGACGATGGTGCTGGCCCGCGGCTCCTCGTCGCCGGCCTCGGGCCGGTAATCCTGGTCCCGGTAGTCGCCGTCGGCCCCGAAGGGCAACGAGGAGGCGGCCGCCGACGTCACCTCCCGCTTGCGGGGGGGCTCCGAGCCCTCGTAGGGGGCCTGCGGGGGGGGCAGAAAGGGGGGGTCGGGGGGCAGAAATGGGGGTCAGGGGGGCAAAAAGAGGGAGTTGGGGGGCAGAAAGGGGGGTCAAGGGGCAGTTTGGGGGGTCAGGAGGCAGAAAAAGGGGGTTTGGAGGCAGAAAGGGGGGTCAGGGGGCAGTTTGGGGGGGTCAAGGGGTAGAAATGGGGGGTCAGGGGGTAAAAACAGGGAGTTGGGGGGCAGAAAGGGGGGTCAAGGGGCAGTTTGGGGGGTCAGGAGGCAGAAAAAGGGGGTTTGGAGGCAGAAAGGGGGGGTCAGGGGGCAGTTTGGGGGGATCAAGGGGTAGAAATGGGGGGTCAGGGGCAAAAAAGAGGGAGTTGGGGGGCAGAAAGGGGGGTCAGGGGGCAGTTTGGGGGGGGGCAGGGGGCAGAAATGGGGGGTCAGGGGGCAGAAAGGGGGGTCAGGGAGCAGTTTGAGGGGGTCGGGGGCAGAAATGGGGGGTCAGGGGGCAGAAAGGGGGGGTCAGGGAGCAGTTTGAGGGGGTCGGGGGCAGAAATGGGGGGTCAGGGGGCAGAAAGGGGGGTCAGGGAGCAGTTTGGGGGGGTCAGGGGGTAGAAATGGGGGGTCAGGGGGCAGAAAGGGGGGTCAGGGAGCAGTTTGAGGGGGTCGGGGGCAGAAATGGGGGGTCAGGGGGCAGAAAGGGGGGTCAGGGAGCAGTTTGAGGGGGTTGGGGACAGAAATGGGGGGTCAGGGGGCGGAAAGGGGGGGTCAGGGAGCAGTTTGAGGGGGTCGGGGGGCAGAAATGGGGGGTCAGGGGGCAGAAATGGAGGGTCAGGGGGCAAAAAGATGGAGTTGGGGGGCAGAAATGGGGGTTCAGGGAGCAGTTTGGGGGGGGGCAGGGTGGGGGGGGTGAGTTTTTGGGGTGATTTGAGGGGGTTTTGGGGTCCCGGGGGGGGGGGGGCCGGTTCTGACCTGGGGGCCAGCGGGGGGGGGGGCCCCCGTAGCCGCGGTAGTCGTGGTCGCGGTAGTCGTGGTCCCGCTGGGCTCGGGGGGCGTCCTCGGGGGGGGGGGGCGCCGGGGGGGCCCCCCCATAGCGGCCGCTGCGCTCCCCGCGGCCCCCCCTGCAGCGACAAGAGGAGCCCCCAGTGCCTCCCAGTTCAACCAGTGGCCTCTCCCAGTTCAACCAGGGCCCCCCCAGTTCAACTAGGGCCCCCCCAGTTCAACCAGGGCCCCCCCAGTTCAACCAGGGCCCCCCCCCCCAGGTCCCCAGTGTCCCCCCCCCTCACCTGCGTTCGTACTCCATGCTGGGGGTACCTGTGGGAAAAGAGGGACTGGGTGAACTGGGAGGGACTGGGAGGGACTGGGAGGGACTGGGAAGCCCTGGTGGAGAACTGGGATGAACTGGGATGAACTGGGAGGAAACGGCGCATCACGAGAAGGGACTGGGACGAACTGGGAGGGACTGGGATGAACTGGGAGGGACTGGGATGAACTGGAGATGGCACTGGGATGAACTGGGAAGGAGTGGGATGAACTGGCGCATCGCTAGAAGGGACTGGGATGAACTGGAGGTGGCACTGGGATGAACTGGGATGGACTGGGAAGGACTGGGATGAACTGGCGCATCGCTAGAAGGGACGGGGATGAACTGGAGGTGGCACTGGGATGAACTGGGATGGACTGGGAAGGACTGGGATGAACTGGCGCATCACTGGGAGGGACTGGGATGAACTGGAGATGGCACTGGGATGAACTGGGAAGGACTGGGATGAACTGGTGCATCGCTAGAAGGGACTGGGATGAACTGGAGATGGCACTGGGATGAACTGGGATGAACTGGGAAGGACTGGGATGAACTGGCGCATCGCTAGAAGGGACTGGGATGAACTGGAGATGGCACTGGGATGGACTGGGAAGGACTGGGATGAACTAGCGCATCGCTAGAAGGGACTGGGATGAACTGGAGGTGGCACTGGGATGAACTGGGAGGCACTGGGAAGTACTGGGATGAACTGGCGCACCACTGGGAGGGACTGGGATGAACTGGAGATGGCACTGAGATGAACTGGGAGGCACTGGGAAGGACTGGGATGAACTGGCGCATCACTGGGAGGGACTGGGATGAACGGGGAAGGACTGGGATGAACTGGGAAGGACTGGGATGAACTGGTGCATCGCTAGAAGGGACTGGGATGAACTGGAGGTGGCACTGGGATGAACTGGGAAGGACTGGGATGAACTGGTGCATCACTGGGAGGGACTGGGATGAACTGGGAGGGACTGGGATGAACTGGGAAGGACTGGGATGAACTGGCGCATCACTGGGAGGGACTGGGAAGGACTGGGATGAACTGGTGCATCGCTAGAAGGGACTGGGATGAACTGGAGATGGCACTGGGATGAACTGGGATGAACTGGGAAGGACTGGGATGAACTGGCGCATCGCTAGAAGGGACTGGGATGAACTGGAGATGGCACTGGGATGGACTGGGAAGGACTGGGATGAACTAGCGCATCGCTAGAAGGGACTGGGATGAACTGGAGGTGGCACTGGGATGAACTGGGAGGCACTGGGAAGTACTGGGATGAACTGGCGCATCACTGGGAGGGACTGGGATGAACTGGGAGGGACTGGGATGAACTGGGAGGCACTGGGATGAACTGGTGCATCACTGGAAGGGACTGGGATGAACTGGGAGGGACTGGGAGGGCCACGCCCACCTCATTAGCATACGAGGCCCCGCCCCCAAGCTGATAAGCCCCGCCCCTCCATTCAATCGACGGCTCGGGTGCCCTTAAGCCCCGCCCCTTCCCACAGGCCACGCCCCCTCACGCCAATCACGGGACCAGGAGCCTTAAGCCCCGCCCCTTCCGCAGGCCACGCCCCCTCACGTCAATCATGGGACCAGGGCCCTTAAGCCCCGCCCCTTCCCGCATGCCACGCCCCCTCACGTCAATCACAGCACCAGGGCCCTTAAGCCCCGCCCCTTCCCACAGGCCCCGCCCCTTTCCTGAGGCGCCGGTGCCGTCTCCCCACCCCCCACTCCCGCTCCCGGGGCCCCGCCCGGCCCCTCCCCTTCTCGGTAGGCCCCGCCCCTTCCCGTTAAGCCCCGCCCCCTTCCCGTGAAGCCTCCTCTCCTCCAGGTCCGGCCCCTCCCGCCCCGCCGGGCTCCCACCTCCTCGCTCCGGCTCCTCCGCCGCTTCCACCCCAGCAAAATGGCGGCGCCTCCGCGCGCCCGCGCCCGCCCCGCGCGCCCGCGCCCGCCCCCCGCCGCCTGTCAATCAATCCCAGAGAGCGCTTCTCACTGGTCTGTGCGGCGCGAGGGGGCGGGGCCTCGAGTCAGCCTGGTCTCTGATTGGCTGCGCGGCGCTAGGGGGCGTGGCCAAGCCCTGCGCGCCGCGCGGCGCCTGTGATTGGTTGGCGGTGTCATCGCGCTCTCTGATTGGCTGCCAGGGGCAGAGGGGGCGGGGTCGCGTTGGTGGGCGGGGCTACGCCTTATCGGCGCTGCCTGATTGGCCCGGAAGCAACCGGAAGCGGCGCGTCGGGGAAAGCGGAAGTGTCGGTAGAGGGCAAGATGGCGGCGCTGGGGAGGGCGCTGCGGGCGCTGCGCGCCGGGACCCGCGGCCGCTCGGCGGGGCCACCGGGGGCCCTGGAGCTGCCGAGGGTCCCGCTCGGGGCGGAGGCGCACGCCGAGGAGCCGATGGCGGTGGCGCAGAGGAAGGTGAGGCGGCGGGGAGGGACTGGGAGGCAGTGGGAGGGCACTGGGAGCCACTGGGAGTCACTGGGAGGGCACTGGGAGCGACTGGGAGGGCACTGGGAGCGATTGGGAGGGCACCAGGAGCGACTGGGAGGAACTGGGAGCCACTGAGAGGCGCTCAGTGGGACTGAGAGACTCTGGAAGGTCACTGGGAGCCACTGGGAGTCACTGGGAGGGCACTGGGAGCCACTGGGAGCCGCTGGGAGGTCACTGGGAGCCACTGGAAGGAACTGGGAGCCACTGAGAGGCGCTCAGTGGGACTGAGAGACTCTGGGAGGGAACTGGGAGGTACTGGAAGGGCACTGGGAGCCACTGGGAGGCACTCAGTGAGACTGAGAGACTCTGGAAGGTCACTGGGAGTGACTGGGAGGGCACTGGGAGCCTCTGGGAGGGCACCAGGGGCGACTGGGAGGAACTGGGAGCCACTGAGAAGCACTCAGTGAGACTGGGAGGCCACTGGGAGGGCACCAGGGGCGACTGGGAGGAACTGGGAGCTACTGAGAGGCACTCAGTGGGACTGAGAGACTCTGGGAGGGCACTGGGAGGTACTGGGAGGGCACTGGGAGCCACTGGGAGGGCACCAGGGGTGACTGGGAGGAACTGGGAGCCACTGAGAGGCACTCAGTGGGACTGAGAGACTCTGGGAGGGCACCGGGAGCCACTGGGAGGGCACCGGGAGCCACTGGGAGGGCACTGGGAGCCACTGGGAGGGCACTGGGAGCCACTGAGGGGCGCTCAGTGGGACTGAGAGACACTGGGAGGGCACTGGGAGCGACTGGGAGGAACTGGGAGCCACTGAGAGGCACTCAGTGAGACTGAGAGACTCTAGAAGGGCACTGGGAGCCACTGGAAGGAACTGGGAGCCACTGAGAGGCGCTCGGTGAGACTGAGAGACTCTGGAAGGGCACTGGGAGCGACTGGGAGGGCACTGGGAGCGACTGGGAGGGCACTGGGAGCGACTGGGAGGGCACCAGGGGTGACTGGGAGGAACTGGGAGGGCACTGGGAGCCACTGGGAGGGCACTGGAAGCGACTGGGAGGGCACTGGGGGCGACTGGGAGAGACTGGGATGGTCTGGGGTGAACTGGGAGGGACCGGGAGGGCACTGGGGGCCACTGGGAGGCACTGGGAGCAACAGGGAGGTCGTTTGGAGGCACTGGGATGGACTGGGAGGGACTGGGAGGGACTGGGAGGGACCCTGGGGGAGAACGGGGCAGGTTTGGGCTTCTGGGTCCCAGGTTTTGGGGTCCCCGGGGAAGATTTTGGGGTTCAGGGGGGCCAGAGGTCCCCGATTTTTGGGTTTCGGGGCAGCTTTTAGGCTCGAGTTTTGTGTTTCGTGGGGGTTTTGGGTTCAGATTTCGGGGTGCGGGGGGGGGTTTAAGGGTTTTTGGGGTGTTGGTGGTTTTGGGGTTGACGGGGCGGGTTTTGGGGTCCCCCAGAACCCCGATTACCACGGCTTCAGCGACGACCCGGCTGCCGACGTCCTCAACATGCGAGCGGTTTTCGTGTCCGGAGTCTCCATCGCCATCGTCCTCGGCTCCGTCTTCCTCCACTACCTCCCCGACTACGGGTCAGGAGCCCCCCGAAACCCCGGGGGGACCCCAAAACCTGGGGGTCCCCTCGAAAAAATATCACACAGAGCAGATTTGGGGTCCCCTCGGTCTTTGGGGAGCCTCGAATCGCCCTTTTTGGACCCAGTTAGGGGACTTGGGGAGGTTGAGGAGGAGGTTTTGGGGTCCCCTCCTGGGTTTTTGGGGTCCTCAGGGTGGTTTTGGGGGGAGCTTGGGGTCCCCGAGGTGGGTTTTGGGGTCCCCGAGGTGAGTTATGGGGACATTAAGGTGGTTCTGGGGTGGATCTGGGTGGTTTTGGGGTCCCTGAGGTGGGTTTTGGGGTCACTAAGGTGGTTTTGGGTGGATTTTGGGGGTCCCCGAGGTGGATTTTGGGGTCCCCGAGGTGAGTTATGGGGACATTAAGGTGGTTTTGGGGTGGATCTTGGTGGTTTTGGGGTCCCCGAGGTGGGTTTTGGGGTCCCCGAGGTGAGTTATGGGGACATTAAGGTGGTTTTGGGGTGGATCTGGGTGGTTTTGGGGTCCCTGAGGTGGATTTTGGGGTCATTAAGGTGGTTTTGGGGTCACTAAGATGGTTTTGGGGTCCCTGAGGTGCATTTGGTGGTCACTAAAGTGGTTTTGGGGTGGATCTGGGTGGTTTGGGGGTCCCTGAGGTGGATTTTGGGGTCACTAAGGTGGTTTTGGGTGGTTATGGGGTCCCCGAGAGTGGATTTTGGGGGTCCCCGAGATGGATTTTGGGGTCCCCGAGGTGGGTTATGGGGTCCCTGAGGTGGATTTTGGGGTCACTAAGGTGGTTTTGGGGTCCCTGAGGTTGGTTTTGGGGACATTAAGGTGGTTTTGGGGTGGATCTGAGTGGTTTGGGGGTCCCTGAGGTGGATTTTGGGGTCACTAAGTTGGTTTTGGGTGGTTTTGGGGCCATTAATAAGGATTTTGGGACCATTAATAAGGATTTTGGGTTCCTTTGGGGTCACCAAGGTGGTTTTGGGTGGTTTTGGAGCCATTAATAAGGATTTTGGGGTCATTAATAAGGATTTTGGGTTCCTTTGGGGTCACTAAGGTGGTTTTGGGGCCATTAATAAGGATTTTGGGGTCATTAATAAGGATTTTGGGTTCCTTTGGGGTCACTAAGGTGGTTTTGGGGCCATTAATAAGGATTTTGGGTTCCTTTGGGGTCACCAAGGTGGTTTTGGGGCCATTAATAAGGATTTTGGGGCCATTAATAAGGATTTTGGGGCCATTAATAAGGATTTTGGGGCCATTAATAAGGATTTTAGGGCCATTAATAAGGATTTCGGGTTCCTTTGGGGTCACTAAGGTGTTTTTGGGGCCATTAATAAGGATTTTAGGACCATTAATAAGGATTTTGGGTTCCTTTGGGGTCACTGAGGTGGTTTTGGGGCCATTAATAAGGATTTTGGGCCATTAATAAGGATTTGAGGGCCATTAATAAGGATTTTGGTTTCCTTTGGGGTCACCAAGGTGGTTTTGGGACCATTACTAAGGATTTTGGGACCATTAATAAGGATTTTGGGGCCATTAATAAGGATTTTGGTTTCCTTTGGGGTCACCAAGGTGGTTTTGGGACCATTAATAAGGATTTTGGGACCATTAATAAGGATTTTGGGGCCATTAATAAGGATTTTGGGTTCTTTTGGGGTCACTAAGTTGGTTTTGGGTGGTTTTGGGGCCGTTAATAAGGATTTTGGGCACATTAATAAGGATTTTGGGGCCATTACTAAGGATTTTGGGTTCCTTTGGGGTCACCAAGGTGGTTTTGGGGCCATTACTAAGGATTTTGGGGCCATTACTAAGGATTTTGGGTTCCTTTGGGGTCACCAAGGTGGTTTTGGAGCCATTACTAAGGATTTTGGGGCCATTACTAAGGATTTTGGGTTCCTTTGGGGTCACCAAGGTGGTTTTGGGCCCATTACTAAGGATTTTGGGCCCATTACTAAGGATTTTGGGGCCATTACTAAGAATTTTGGGTTCCTTTGGGGTCACCGAGGTGGTTTTGGGGGCTTTTTGGTTGGTTTTGGGGTGGTTTTTAGTGCCTTTGAGGTCCCTGAGGTGGATTTTGAGGGCTTTGGGGTGCGTGTGGTGCCCCCCTCGGGTTTCGGGGCGCCCCCCGACCCCCCCGTTTCTCCCCCCCCCAGGCTGCAGTCGTGGTCGCGGCGCGAGGCCGAGCGGCTGGTGCGGGAGCGCGAGGCGCGGGGGGAGCCCCTGCTCACCCCAAACTACTACGACCCCGCGCGGCTCCCCCTGCCCCCCCAGGACTGAAAGAGGGGGGTCCCGAGCCTTGGGACCCCCCCCAAATCCTGGCGTCCCCCCGTATCAGTTTTTTTCTCTCTTCAGTCTATTAATAAAGAGTCGGGGGGGCTCAATTAGGCACCTGGTTCCCAGTTTGGGGGGCACTGGGGGTGGGGGGGGGGTACTGGGAGGCACTGGGGTGGACTGGGAGGAGCTGGGGGGGGAACTGGGAGAGACTGGGATGATGTAGGATTGGACTGGGAGGGCTGGGGGGGCACTGGGAGGAGGTGGAAGAGGCTGGGTTGGACTGGGAGGGGCAGTGGGAGGAACTGGGATGAACTGGGATGGACTGGGGGGGCGGAAAACCACTGGGAGAGAGGAGAAGGGAGGGTTTAGCGCGGCCTGGACTACATTTCCCAGCAGCCCCTGCGGCTCGATTGCGTCATCAGGCGGCGACAGCTCGCAGGCTCCACATGGTCCTAATGCCTCCCCCTCTCCTTGAGTTCCTATGGGCTCCAAAGGCCCCTATAGTCCCTAGAGGGGTCCTGGGGGTCCTTGATGCGTCCTAGGGATCCCTAGAGGGGTCGTGGGGCTCCCCAAAGTCATCCTGGAGGTCCCTAAAGGGGTCCTGGGGGTCCCTAAATTCGACCCGGGGCTCTTAGAGGGGTCCCGGGGGTCCCTGAGGGGCTCCTTATGCTCCTAGAGAGGCCCTGGGGGTCCTTAAGGTGGCCTTGGGGTCCCCAAATGGGTTCTGGAGGTGCCCAAGGGGGTCCTGGAGGTGCCTAAAGGCCGCCTGGGCGTCCCTAAATTAGACTTGGGGTTCTTAGGGGGGTCCTGATGGTCCCTAGAGGGGTCCTGAGACTAATAGAGGGGTCCTGGGGGTCGCTCTAGGGGTCTATAGGGGTCCCCGGGGGGGGAGGGGGAGCAGCGCGCCGCGCAATCCACGCCCCTTTATGCAAATGACAGGGGCACGTGACACAGGGGGCGTGGCTATGCAAATAAGACCTCCGCGTCCTCCAATCAGCGCTCAGCCCCCCCACCCCGTGACCGGAAGTGGGTTGTGTAGGCGCGGGGGGGGGGTGTGCGAAAAAGGCGCGCCGACTCCTCTCTGCGCATGCGCGGAGCTCGTCCCTAACCCCCCTCCCTCCCAGCGCCCGGAAGTCGCGGGGCGCGACCGGAAGCGCGGGGCGGCGCGGGTATAAAAGCCGCGCGCAGGCGCCGCCGCGCTCTCTTTCGCGCACGGCGAGGTGAGGGCCGGGGGTGGGGAGGCCTCGCGGCGGGACCGGGCCGGGACCGGGCCTGGAACCCTCCCTGAGCCCCACCCCAGCCCCCCAAAGCCTAAATCCGCTTCTCTGTGTCCCCCCCAGGTCCCCGAGAGCCGCCATGGGCCGCCGCCCGGCGCGATGGTGAGCGGCGTGACGTCACGGCGGGGCCCGGTGACGTCATTCGCGGCCCGTGACGTTCACGGGGGGGGGTGGGAGTGGGGGGGGCGCTCCCCTATCGACCCCCCCCACCCTCCGCATCGATCCCTGGTTCCCTATTACCCCCCCACCCCCCATTGATCCCTATTGTCCCCACTCTTTTTTTGTCCCCCACTCCCTTTTGGTCCCTCCCCTTTTTCCCCCCCCTCACTTTTGATGCCCCCCTCTTTTGGTTCCCCCTCTTTTTCTGCCCCCCCCCCTTACTGCCCCCCCCTTTTACCCCCTTGCCCCCCCTAATTACCCCCCCTAATTGCACCCCCCTCCCTTTTTACCCCCCCCAGTTACCGCTACTGCAAGAACAAACCGTACCCCAAATCTCGCTTCTGCCGCGGGGTCCCTGGTGAGTTCGCACCCCCCTTTCTCCCCCCCCCAAAGCCTCCAGGGGGGCATTTGGGGGGCTCCCATATTCTTGGGGTCCCCCCCTCACCCCCTTTTATATTTTTTTGAACCCCCCCAGACCCTAAAATCCGTATTTTCGACCTGGGAAGGAAGAAGGCGAAGGTGGACGAGTTCCCCCTCTGCGGCCACATGGTCTCGGACGAGTACGAGCAGCTCAGCTCCGAGGGTGCGGCCCGGGGGGGGGTTTTGGGGTGTCTCTAAGGATTTTTGGGGTGTCCTGAGGGATTGGGGGGGGCCTTAAGGATTTTCGGGCGCCCCTTGGCCTCGGGGAGCGCTTCGCAGGGGTTTAGGGCTGGGCTTTTGGGGGCCCCGTGGGGCTTTTAGGGCTCCCCTGGGGATTTTGGGGTGTCCTTAAGGATTTTAGGGTTCCCTTAAGCATTTTTGGGGCGCCCCGGGTGGTCTGGGGTCAGTTTTTGGGGTGCTTTGGGGTTTTTGAGGTGGTTTTGGGGTTAGTTCTCAGAGTTTTGGGAGCCCCAGGGGGGCTTTGGGGCTTCCACCTTGGATCTGGGGGAGCCCCTTGGGGGTTTTGGGGGTCCCCTTGGGGTTTTGGGGGTTCCCTTAAGGATTTTGGGGTTCCCTTAAGCATTTTTGGGGCGCCCCGGGTGGTCTGGGGTCAGTTTTTGGGGTGCTTTGGGGTTAATTCTCAGAGTTTTGAGGGTTTGAGGAGCCCCTGTGGGGCTTTGGGGCTTCCACCTGGGATCCGGGGGAGCCCCTTGGGGGTTTTGGGGGACCCCTGGGGTTTGGGGGGCGCCCTGGGGAGGGGGGTTGGGTTTTGGGGGGCCCCCCTGAACCCCGATTTCACAGCCCTGGAGGCCGCTCGCATCTGCGCCAACAAGTACATGGTGAAGAGCTGCGGGAAGGACGGGTTCCACATCCGCGTGCGCCTCCATCCCTTCCACGTCATCCGCATCAATAAAATGCTCTCGTGCGCCGGGGCCGACAGGTAGGGGCACCCCAAAAACCCCGGGGGGGACCCCGAAACCCCGGGGGGGACCCCAAAACCCCGGGGGGACCCCGAAACCCTAAAGGTTTGCAGCCCCGAAGCCGAGAGATCAACAAAAAGCTTCGTAAAACAATAGAATCGTCTTGAAATTGTGAATTTGGGGGGCTCCCTCGAATTTTAGAGGGGGTCCCCCGAATCCTGGGAGGCCCCAAAACCTGAGGGGACCCCAAAAATTAACGGGGAGCCCCAAAAATTAACGGGGAACCCCAAAACCTTAAAGGTTTTCAGCCTCGAGCTCTGTAATATCATCAAAAAGCTTCGTAGAAAAATAGAGATTTCTTGAAATTGTGAATTTTGGGGGCTCCCTCCAATTTTAGGGGGCTCCCCCCAATCCTCGGGGTCTCCCCCAAATCCTAGGGGGTCCCCAAAACCCCAGGGGTACCCCAAAAACTGAGGGGATCCCCTCCACACCCTGAGGTTTTCTCTCTACCCCACGCTCTCCCCCAAAATCCCTGGGTCCCCTAAATCCCAAGCCCCCCCCCCCAAACCCCAGGGGGGGCTCCCCAAAACCCCAACCCCCCCCCAAACCTCTCTGTCACCCCAAAATCCTTGGGGGGGGTCCCCAAAACCCTGATGCTCCCCTAGACCCTGAGGGAAGACCCCAAACCCCAGCTCCTCCCTGACCCCCCCCCCCCCCCCCAAAACCTCCTGGGGGGGGGGGGGTTCCCGGATTTGGGGGGGCTCTGTGGGACTTGGGGGGGCTCTGTGGGACTCGGGGGGACCCCCTCTCTAATTTTGGGGTCCCCCCGCAGCTAATTAAGCCGGTCGTGGCCCCCCAAAAGTGGGTCCCGGCGAGCAATGGCTGCGCACAGCGACCCCCCCCCCCGGCTGTGTAGGGGCCCCCCGCGACCCCCCCTCAACGCGGGGAGCCCCAAGGGGCCGGGGGCACACACCCCCCTGGGGGGGACCCCAAAAACCTGGGGGGGACCCCAAAGATCTGGTGGGGGGGTTCCCCTGGGTGCCCCCCAACCCCAAATTTCCATCCTAAGGCTGCGGACGGGGAGGTTTTCATGAGGTTTTTTTTATAAAGGGGGTGGGTTTGGGGGTACTGGGAGGGTTTTTGGGGTGCTGAGGTGGTTTTTTGGGGTGCTAGGAGGGTTTTTGGGGTCCCCTCACCCCGATTCCCCCCCCCAAGGCTGCAGATGGGGATGAGATTTGGGATCTGGGGACGCTCAGAGAGTTGAAGAGATGCTCTGTGTGGTTTTTGAGGCTCCAGGGAGGGTTTTTGGGGGTACTGAGAGGGTTTTTGGGGGTTCAGGGAGGGTTTTTGGGGTGCTGAGGTGGTTTTTTGGGGTGCTGGGATGGTTTTTGGGGTCCCCTCACCCCATTTTCCCCCCCCAAGGCTGCAGACGGGGATGAGATTTGGGATCTGGGGGCGCTCAGAGAGTTGAAGAGACGCTCTGTGTGATTTTTGAGGCTCAAGGGAGGGGTTTTGGGGGTGCTAGAGGGATTTTTGGGGTGCTGAGGTGGTTTTTTGGGGTTCAGGGAGGGTTTTTGGGGTCCCCTCACCCCATTTTCCCCCCCTAAGGCTGCAGACGGGGATGAGATTTGGGATCTGGGGGCGCTCAGAGAGTTGAAGAGACGCTCTGCGTGATTTTTGAGGCTGCAGGGAGGGTTTTTGGGGGTTCTGGGAGGGTTTTTGGGGTGCTGAGGTGGGTTTTTGGGGTTCAGGGATGGTTTTTGGGGTCCCCTCACCCCATTTTCCCCCCCTAAGGCTGCAGACAGGGATGAGATTTGGGATCTGGGGGCGCTCAGAGAGTTGAAGATTCGCTCCGTGTGGTTTTTGAGGCTCCAGGGAGGGTTTTTGGGGGTACTGGGGGGCTTTTTGGGGTGCTGAGAGGGTTTTTTGGGGTGCTGGGGTGGTTTTTGGGGTCCCCTCACCCCATTTTCCCCCCCCAAGGCTGCAGACGGGGATGAGATTTGGGATCTGGGGACACTCAGAGAGTTGAAGATTCGCTCCGTGTGGTTTTTGGGGCTGCAGGCAGGGTTTTTGGGGCTGCTGAAGTGGATTTTGGGGGTGCTAGAGGGATTTTTGGGGTGCTGAGGTGGTTTTTTGGGGTTCAGGGAGGGTTTTTGGGGTCCCCTCACCCCGATTCCCCCCCCCAAGGCTGCAGATGGGGATGAGATTTGGGATCTGGGGACGCTCAGAGAGTTGAAGAGATGCTCTGTGTGGTTTTTGAGGCTCCAGGGAGGGTTTTTGGGGGTACTGAGAGGGTTTTTGGGGGTTCAGGGAGGGTTTTTGGGGTGCTGAGGTGGTTTTTTGGGGTGCTGGGAGGGTTTTTGGGGTCCCCTCACCCCATTTTCCCCCCCCAAGGCTGCAGACGGGGATGAGATTTGGGATCTGGGGGCGCTCAGAGAGTTGAAGAGACGCTCTGCGTGATTTTTGAGGCTGCAGGGAGGGTTTTTGGGGGTTCTGGGAGGGTTTTTGGGGTGCTGAGGTGGGTTTTTGGGGTTCAGGGATGGTTTTTGGGGTCCCCTCACCCCATTTTCCCCCCCTAAGGCTGCAGACAGGGATGAGATTTGGGATATGGGGGCACTCAGAGAGTTGAAGAGACTCTCTGTGTGATTTTTGAGGCTCCAGGGAGGGTTTTTGGGGGTACTGGGGGCTTTTTGGGGTGCTGAGAGGGTTTTTTGGGGTTCAGGGATGGTTTTTGGGGTCCCCTCACCCCATTTTCCCCCCCTAAGGCTGCAGACGGGGATGAGATTTGGGATCTGGGGACGCTCTGAGAGTTGAAGCTTCGCTCCGTGTGGTTTTTGGGGCTGCAGGGAGGGTTTTTGGAGCTGCCAGAGCGGATTTTGGGGGTTCAGGGAGGCTTTTTGGGGTGCTGAGAGGGTTTTTTGGGGTTCAGGGGTGGTTTTTGGGGTCCCCTCACCCTGTTTCCCCCCCCAAGGCTGCAGACGGGGATGAGATTTGGGATCTGGGGACGCTCAGAGAGTTGAAGATTCGCTCCGTGTGGTTTTTGGGGCTGCAGGGAGGGTTTTTAGGGGTTCTGGGAGGCTTTTTGGGGTGCTGAGGTGGTTTTTTGGGGTTCAGGGATGGTTTTTGGGGTCTCCTCACCCCATTTTCCCCCCCCAAGTCTGCAGATGGGGATGAGATTTAGGATCTGGGGGCGCTCAGAGAGTTGAAGCTTCGCTCCGTGTGGTTTTTGGGGCTGCAGGGAGGGTTTTTGGAGCTGCCGGAGTGGATTTTTGGGGTTCGGGGAGGGTTTTTGGGGTGCTGAGAGAGTTTTTTGGGGTGCTGGGAGGGTTTTTGGGGTCCCCTCACCCCATTTTCCCCCCCCAAGGCTGCAGACGGGGATGAGATTTGGAATCTGGGGGCGCTCAGAGAGTTGAAGAGACGCTCCGTGTGGTTTTTGAGGCTGCAGGGAGGGTTTTTGGGGGTACTGGGAGGCTTTTTGGGGTGCTGAGGTGGTTTTTTGGGGTGCTGGGATGGTTTTTGGGGTCCCCTCACCCCATTTTCCCTCCCCAAGGCTGCAGATGGGGATGAGATTTGGGATCTGGGGACGCTCAGAGAGTTGAAGATTCGTTCTGTGTGTTTTTTGAGGCTGCAGGGAGGGTTTTTGGGGCTGCTGAACTGGATTTTGGGGGTTCAGGGAGGGTTTTTGGGGTGCTGAGGTGGTTTTTTGGGGTGCTGGGGTGGTTTTTGGGGTCCCCTCACCCCGTTTCCCCCCCCCAAGGCTGCAGACGGGGATGAGATTTGGGATCTGGGGACGCTCTGAGAGTTGAAGATTCGCTCCGTGTGATTTTTGGGGCTCCAGGGAGGGTTTTTTGGGGCTACTGAGAGGGTTTTTGGGGGTGCTAGAGGGATTTTTGGGGTGCTCAGGTGGTTTTTTGGGGTGCTGGGATGGTTTTTGGGGTCCCCTCACCCCGATTACCCCCCCCAAGGCTGCAGATGGGGATGAGATTTGGGATCTGGGGACGCTCAGAGAGTTGAAGAGACGCTCCGTGTGGTTTTTGGGGCTCCAGGGAGGGTTTTGGGGGGTACTGGGGGGATTTTTGGGGTGCTGAGGTGGTTTTTTGGGGTTCAGGGATGGTTTTTGGGGTCCCCTCACCCCATTTTCCCCCCCAAGGCTGCAGACGGGGATGAGATTTGGGATCTGGGGACGCTCAGAGAGTTGAAGAGACGCTCTGTGTGGTTTTTGAGGCTCCAGGGAGGGTTTTTGGGGGTGCTAGAGGGATTTTTGGGGTGCTGAGGTGGGTTTTTGGGGTGCTGGGATGGTTTTTGGGGTCCCCTCACCCCATTTTCCCCCCCCAAGGCTGCAGACGGGGATGAGATTTGGGATCTGGGGGCGCTCAGAGAGTTGAAGATTCGCTCCGTGTGGTTTTTGGGGCTCCAGAGAGGGTTTTTTGGGGTTCTGGGAGGCTTTTTGGGGTGCTGAGGTGGTTTTTTGGGGTTCAGGGATGGGTTTTGGGGTCTCCTCACCCCATTTTCCCCCCCGAAGGCTGCAGACGGGGATGAGATTTGGGATCTGGGGGCGCTCAGAGAGTTGAAGATTCGCTCCGTGTGGTTTTTGGGGCTGCAGGGAGGGTTTTTGGGGCTGCTGAGAGGGTTTTTGGGGGTACAGGGAGGGTTTTTGGGGTGCTGAGGTGGTTTTTTGGGGTGCTGGGGTGGTTTTTGGGGTCCCCTCACCCCATTTTCCCCCCTCAAGGCTGCAGACGGGGATGAGATTTGGGATCTGGGGGCGCTCAGAGAGTTGAAGATTCGCTCCGTGTGGTTTTTGAGGCTCCAGGGAGGGTTTTTGGGGTACTGGGAGAGTTTTTGGGGTGCTGAGGTGGGTTTTTGGGGTGCTGGGATGGTTTTTGGGGTCCCCTCACCCCATTTTCCCCCCCCAAGGCTGCAGACGGGGATGAGATTTGGGATCTGGGGGCGCTCAGAGAGTTGAAGAGACGCTCTGTGTGATTTTTGAGGCTCCAGGGAGGGTTTTTGGGGGTACTGGGGGGCTTTTTGGGGTGCTGAGAGGGTTTTTTGGGGTGCTGGGATGGTTTTTGGGGTCCCCTCACCCCATTTTCCCCCCCTAAGGCTGCAGACAGGGATGAGATTTGGGATATGGGGGCGCTCAGAGAGTTGAAGAGACTCTCTGTGTGATTTTTGAGGCTCCAGGGAGGGTTTTTGGGGCTGATGAAGCAGATTTTGGGGGCTTGGGGAGGGTTTTTGGGGTGCTCAGGTGGTTTTTTGGGGTGCTGGGAGGGTTTTTGGGGTCCCCTCACCCCATTTTCCCCCCCCCAAGGCTGCAGACGGGGATGAGATTTGGGATCTGGGGACGCTCTGAGAGTTGAAGCTTCGCTCCGTGTGGTTTTTGAGGCTCCAGGGAGGGTTTTTTGGGGTACTGGGAGGCTTTTTGGGGTGCTCAGGTGGTTTTTTGGGGTGCTGGGAGGGTTTTTGGGGTCCCCTCACCCCATTTTCCCCCCCCAAGTCTGCAGATGGGGATGAGATTTGGGATCTGGGGGCGCTCAGAGAGTTGAAGATTCGCTCCGTGTGATTTTGGGGGCTGCAGGGAGAGTTTTTGGGGCTACTGAGAGGGTTTTTGGGGTGCTGAGGTGGGTTTTTGGGGTGCTGGGATGGTTTTTGGGGTCCCCTCACCCCATTTTCCCCCCCCAAGGCTGCAGACGGGGATGAGATTTGGGATCTGGGGGCGCTCAGAGACTTGAAGATTCGCTCCGTGTGATTTTTGAGGCTCCAGGGAGGGTTTTTGGGGTGCTGAGGTGGTTTTTTGGGGTGCTGGGATGGTTTTTGGGGTCCCCTCACCCCATTTTCCCCCCCCAAGGCTGCAGACGGGGATGAGATTTGGGATCTGGGGACACTCAGAGAGTTGAAGATTCGCTCCGTGTGGTTTTTGGGGCTGCAGGCAGGGTTTTTGGGGCTGCTGAAGTGGATTTTGGGGGTGCTAGAGGGATTTTTGGGGTGCTGAGGTGGTTTTTTGGGGTTCAGGGAGGGTTTTTGGGGTCCCCTCACCCCGATTCCCCCCCCCAAGGCTGCAGATGGGGATGAGATTTGGGATCTGGGGACGCTCAGAGAGTTGAAGAGATGCTCTGTGTGGTTTTTGAGGCTCCAGGGAGGGTTTTTGGGGGTACTGAGAGGGTTTTTGGGGGTTCAGGGAGGGTTTTTGGGGTGCTGAGGTGGTTTTTTGGGGTGCTGGGAGGGTTTTTGGGGTCCCCTCACCCCATTTTCCCCCCCCAAGGCTGCAGACGGGGATGAGATTTGGGATCTGGGGGCGCTCAGAGAGTTGAAGAGACGCTCTGCGTGATTTTTGAGGCTGCAGGGAGGGTTTTTGGGGGTTCTGGGAGGGTTTTTGGGGTGCTGAGGTGGGTTTTTGGGGTTCAGGGATGGTTTTTGGGGTCCCCTCACCCCATTTTCCCCCCCTAAGGCTGCAGACAGGGATGAGATTTGGGATATGGGGGCACTCAGAGAGTTGAAGAGACTCTCTGTGTGATTTTTGAGGCTCCAGGGAGGGTTTTTGGGGGTACTGGGGGGCTTTTTGGGGTGCTGAGAGGGTTTTTTGGGGTTCAGGGATGGTTTTTGGGGTCCCCTCACCCCATTTTCCCCCCCTAAGGCTGCAGACGGGGATGAGATTTGGGATCTGGGGACGCTCTGAGAGTTGAAGCTTCGCTCCGTGTGGTTTTTGGGGCTGCAGGGAGGGTTTTTGGAGCTGCCAGAGCGGATTTTGGGGGTTCAGGGAGGCTTTTTGGGGTGCTGAGAGGGTTTTTTGGGGTTCAGGGGTGGTTTTTGGGGTCCCCTCACCCTGTTTCCCCCCCCAAGGCTGCAGACGGGGATGAAATTTGGGATCTGGGGACGCTCAGAGAGTTGAAGATTCGCTCCGTGTGGTTTTTGGGGCTGCAGGGAGGGTTTTTAGGGGTTCTGGGAGGCTTTTTGGGGTGCTGAGGTGGTTTTTTGGGGTTCAGGGATGGTTTTTGGGGTCTCCTCACCCCATTTTCCCCCCCCAAGGCTGCAGATGGGGATGAGATTTAGGATCTGGGGGCGCTCAGAGAGTTGAAGCTTCGCTCCGTGTGGTTTTTGGGGCTGCAGGGAGGGTTTTTGGAGCTGCCGGAGTGGATTTTTGGGGTTCGGGGAGGGTTTTTGGGGTGCTGAGAGAGTTTTTTGGGGTGCTGGGAGGGTTTTTGGGGTCCCCTCACCCCATTTTCCCCCCCCAAGGCTGCAGACGGGGATGAGATTTGGAATCTGGGGGCGCTCAGAGAGTTGAAGAGACGCTCCGTGTGGTTTTTGAGGCTGCAGGGAGGGTTTTTGGGGGTACTGGGAGGCTTTTTGGGGTGCTGAGGTGGTTTTTTGGGGTGCTGGGATGGTTTTTGGGGTCCCCTCACCCCATTTTCCCTCCCCAAGGCTGCAGATGGGGATGAGATTTGGGATCTGGGGACGCTCAGAGAGTTGAAGATTCGTTCTGTGTGTTTTTTGAGGCTG
Organism: Phaenicophaeus curvirostris; assembly: GCF_032191515.1. NCBI lineage: Eukaryota > Metazoa > Chordata > Aves > Cuculiformes > Cuculidae > Phaenicophaeus > Phaenicophaeus curvirostris. The sequence goes on along the minus strand of NW_027206909.1, from coordinate 103,212 downwards.
CAGGGAGGGTTTTTGGGGCTGCTGAACTGGATTTTGGGGGTTCAGGGAGGGTTTTTGGGGTGCTGAGGTGGTTTTTTGGGGTGCTGGGGTGGTTTTTGGGGTCCCCTCACCCCGTTTCCCCCCCCCAAGGCTGCAGACGGGGATGAGATTTGGGATCTGGGGACGCTCTGAGAGTTGAAGATTCGCTCCGTGTGATTTTTGGGGCTCCAGGGAGGGTTTTTTGGGGCTACTGAGAGGGTTTTTGGGGGTGCTAGAGGGATTTTTGGGGTGCTCAGGTGGTTTTTTGGGGTGCTGGGATGGTTTTTGGGGTCCCCTCACCCCGATTACCCCCCCCAAGGCTGCAGATGGGGATGAGATTTGGGATCTGGGGACGCTCAGAGAGTTGAAGAGACGCTCCGTGTGGTTTTTGGGGCTCCAGGGAGGGTTTTGGGGGGTACTGGGGGGATTTTTGGGGTGCTGAGGTGGTTTTTTGGGGTTCAGGGATGGTTTTTGGGGTCCCCTCACCCCATTTTCCCCCCCAAGGCTGCAGACGGGGATGAGATTTGGGATCTGGGGACGCTCAGAGAGTTGAAGAGACGCTCTGTGTGGTTTTTGAGGCTCAAGGGAGGGTTTTTGGGGGTGCTAGAGGGATTTTTGGGGTGCTGAGGTGGGTTTTTGGGGTGCTGGGATGGTTTTTGGGGTCCCCTCACCCCATTTTCCCCCCCCAAGGCTGCAGACGGGGATGAGATTTGGGATCTGGGGGCGCTCAGAGAGTTGAAGATTCGCTCCGTGTGGTTTTTGGGGCTCCAGAGAGGGTTTTTTGGGGTTCTGGGAGGCTTTTTGGGGTGCTGAGGTGGTTTTTTGGGGTTCAGGGATGGGTTTTGGGGTCTCCTCACCCCATTTTCCCCCCCGAAGGCTGCAGACGGGGATGAGATTTGGGATCTGGGGGCGCTCAGAGAGTTGAAGATTCGCTCCGTGTGGTTTTTGGGGCTGCAGGGAGGGTTTTTGGGGCTGCTGAGAGGGTTTTTGGGGGTACAGGGAGGGTTTTTGGGGTGCTGAGGTGGTTTTTTGGGGTGCTGGGGTGGTTTTTGGGGTCCCCTCACCCCATTTTCCCCCCTCAAGGCTGCAGACGGGGATGAGATTTGGGATCTGGGGGCGCTCAGAGAGTTGAAGATTCGCTCCGTGTGGTTTTTGAGGCTCCAGGGAGGGTTTTTGGGGTACTGGGAGAGTTTTTGGGGTGCTGAGGTGGGTTTTTGGGGTGCTGGGATGGTTTTTGGGGTCCCCTCACCCCATTTTCCCCCCCCAAGGCTGCAGACGGGGATGAGATTTGGGATCTGGGGGCGCTCAGAGAGTTGAAGAGACGCTCTGTGTGATTTTTGAGGCTCCAGGGAGGGTTTTTGGGGGTACTGGGGGGCTTTTTGGGGTGCTGAGAGGGTTTTTTGGGGTGCTGGGATGGTTTTTGGGGTCCCCTCACCCCATTTTCCCCCCCTAAGGCTGCAGACAGGGATGAGATTTGGGATATGGGGGCGCTCAGAGAGTTGAAGAGACTCTCTGTGTGATTTTTGAGGCTCCAGGGAGGGTTTTTGGGGCTGATGAAGCAGATTTTGGGGGCTTGGGGAGGGTTTTTGGGGTGCTCAGGTGGTTTTTTGGGGTGCTGGGAGGGTTTTTGGGGTCCCCTCACCCCATTTTCCCCCCCCCAAGGCTGCAGACGGGGATGAGATTTGGGATCTGGGGACGCTCTGAGAGTTGAAGCTTCGCTCCGTGTGGTTTTTGAGGCTCCAGGGAGGGTTTTTTGGGGTACTGGGAGGCTTTTTGGGGTGCTCAGGTGGTTTTTTGGGGTGCTGGGAGGGTTTTTGGGGTCCCCTCACCCCATTTTCCCCCCCCAAGTCTGCAGATGGGGATGAGATTTGGGATCTGGGGGCGCTCAGAGAGTTGAAGAGACGCTCCGTGTGATTTTGGGGGCTGCAGGGAGAGTTTTTGGGGCTACTGAGAGGGTTTTTGGGGTGCTGAGGTGGGTTTTTGGGGTGCTGGGATGGTTTTTGGGGTCCCCTCACCCCATTTTCCCCCCCCAAGGCTGCAGATGGGGATGAGATTTGGGATCTGGGGGCGCTCAGAGAGTTGAAGAGACGCTCCGTGTGGTTTTTGGGGCTGCAGGGAGGGTTTTTGGAGCTGCTGGAGTGGATTTTTGGGGTTCAGGGAGGGTTTTTGGGGTGCTGAGGTGGTTTTTTGGGGTGCTGGGATGGTTTTTGGGGTCCCCTCACCCCATTTTCCCCCCCAAGGCTGCAGATGGGGATGAGATTTGGGATCTGGGGGCGCTCAGAGAGTTGAAGCTTCGCTCCGTGTGGTTTTTGAGGCTCAAGGGAGGGTTTTTGGGGTACTGGGAGAGTTTTTGGGGTGCTGAGGTGGGTTTTTGGGGTGCTGGGGTGGTTTTTGGGGTCCCCTCACCCCATTTTCCCTCCCCAAGGCTGCAGACGGGGATGAGATTTGGGATCTGGGGAGGCTCAGAGAGTTGAAGAGACGCTCTGTGTGATTTTTGAGGCTGCAGGGAGGGTTTTTAGGGGTTCTGGGAGGCTTTTTGGGGTGCTGAGAGGGTTTTTTGGGGTGCTGGGATGGTTTTTGGGGTCCCCTCACCCCATTTTCCCCCCCCAAGGCTGCAGATGGGGATGAGATTTGGGATCTGGGGACGCTCAGAGAGTTGAAGCTTCGCTCCGTGTGATTTTTGGGGCTGCAGGGAGGGTTTTTGGAGCTGCTGAAGTGGATTTTTGGGGTTCGGGGAGGGTTTTTGGGGTGCTGAGGTGGTTTTTTGGGGTGCTGGGATGGTTTTTGGGGTCCCCTCACTCCATTTTTCCCCCCCCAAGGCTGCAGATGGGGATGAGATTTGGGATCTGGGGGCGCTCAGAGAGTTGAGGAGACGCTCCGTGTGATTTTTGAGGCTGCAGGGAGGGTTTTTGGGGCTACTGAGAGGGTTTTTGGGGGTGCTAGAGGGATTTTTGGGGTGCTGAGGTGGTTTTTTGGGGTGCTGGGGTGGTTTTTGGGGTCCCCTCACCCCATTTTCCCCCCCCAAGGCTGCAGACGGGGATGAGATTTGGGATCTGGGGGCACTCAGAGAGTTGAAGATTCGCTCCGTGTGGTTTTTGGGGCTGCAGGGAGGGTTTTTGGAGCTGCCAGAGCGGATTTTTGGGGTTCGGGGAGGGTTTTTGGGGTGCTGAGAGGGTTTTTTGGGGTTCAGGGATGGTTTTTGGGGTCCCCTCACCCCATTTTCCCCCCCAAGGCTGCAGATGGGGATGAGATTTGGGATCTGGGGACGCTCAGAGAGTTGAAGAGACGCTCCGTGTGGTTTTTGGGGCTGCAGGGAGGGTTTTTTGGGGCTGCTGGAGAGGGTTTTTGGGGGTTCAGGGAGGGTTTTTGGGGTGCTGAGAGGGTTTTTTGGGGTTCAGGGATGGTTTTTGGGGTCCCGTCACCCCATTTTCCCTCCCCAAGGCTGCAGACGGGGATGAGATTTGGGATCTGGGGGCGCTCAGAGAGTTGAAGCTTCGCTCTGTGTGGTTTTTGGGGCTGCAGGGAGGGTTTTTGGAGCTGCCGGAGCGGATTTTTGGGGTGCTGAGGTGGTTTTTGGGGTCCCCTCACCCCGTTTTTCCCCCCCAGGCTGCAGACGGGGATGCGAGGAGCCTTCGGGAAGCCCCAGGGAACCGTCGCCCGGGTGCACATCGGGCAGGTGATCATGTCGATCCGAACCAAAGCGCAGAACAAGGAGCACGTGGTGGAAGCTCTGCGACGCGCCAAGTTCAAGTTCCCGGGGCGACAGAAGGTTTGGGGGGGCCCCTGGGCTTCAATTTTGGGGTTCGGGGGGGCCAGGAGGTGAGATTTGGGGACCCCACCATCAACCGAGCCGCCTCCTTCTGAATGAAGCTCGGAACACGGAGCGTTTGGTGCCTCTGAACCCGCGCTAAGAGGCTTCGAGGGGGGGTTTTTGGGGTGCCCCAGGATTTTTGGGGTCCCCCTGACCCCCCCCCTAGAGCCAACAGAGGATTTGGGGGGGCCTAGAGTCACCCCAAAACTTGAGGTTCTCGCTCTCAGCTTGGGATGCTCTGGGGGTGATGGGGGGGGGGTGTCTCTTGGTTTTGGGGGGGAGGGGGGGTGTCCCTGGGGTTTTGGGGTGTCTCAGGGGTTTGGGGGGTTGCTCTGAAGGTTTTGGGGTGCTCCTGGGCTTCCTTGGGAGCCGGGAGGGGATTTGGGGGGGGTCCTGGAGTCACCCCAAAACATCCAGGCTCTCCTTATTGCTCTAAGGGTGATGGAGGGGGGGGTGTCCCTTGGTTTTGGGGGGCTCTCTTGGGGTTTTGGGGGTGTCTCAGGGGTTTGGGGGGGGGTCTGAAGGTTTTGGGGTGCTCCTGGGCTTCCTTGGGAGCTGGAAGGGGATTTGGGGGGGTCCTGGAGTCACCCCAAAACATCCAGGCTCTCCTTATCGCTCTGAGGGTGATGGAGGGGGGGGGGTGTCCCTTGATTTTGGGGGGCTCCCTTGGGGTTTGGGGGGGGGGCTTGGGGTTTTGGGGGTGTCTCAGGGGTTTGGGGGGGGGGTCTGAAGGTTTTGGGGTGCTCCTGGGCTTCCTTGGGAGCCGGGAGGGGATTTTGGGGGGGGGGGTCCTAGAATCCTTCGGTTCCTCAGGAGCCGCTCGAGCTGCCCTGAGGGGGGTTTTTTGGGGGGTGTCTTTAATTTTTTGGGGGGGGTCTCTGCTATTTTTGGGGTCCCCCAGATCCACATCTCCAAGAAATGGGGGTTCACCAAGTTCAACGCCGACGCCTTCGAGGAGATGGTGGCTCAGAAGCGCTTGATCCCCGACGGCTGCGGAGTCAAATACGTCCCGGCTCGGGGGCCCCTCGACCGCTGGCGGGCGCTGCACGCGGCCTGAGCCCCCCAAAAAACCCCGGGGGGGACCCCAAAACAACCACCGGGACCCCCCCCTTTTACCCCCAGCCCCCCCCCTTCTTTGGACCCGGGGGGGGGGGCCCCCAAAGCGCCTCCCCCGGGGCCCCGAATCCCATAGGGAATAAAGGGGCTTGTGGGGCTGCTTGGAGTCTGAGGGGTTTTTGGGGTTCAGGGGTTGGATTTGGGGGTTCAGGGGGGTGATTAGGGGTTTGGGGGGGCTCAGGGGGTAATTAGTGGGATTGGGGGGCTTTAAGGGGGGAAATTAAAGGGGGTAAAAGGGGTTTTGGGGGGGTTAGAGGTTAATTAGTGGAGTTGGAGGGATTTTGGGGTTCAGGGGTTGGATTTGGGGTTCAGGGGGTGGATTTTGGGGGGCAGGGAGGGTTTTGGGGGGGGGCTTAAGGGGGTAATTAGTGGGATTTGGGGCGTTAAGGGGGGAATTGGGGGGGGTTAGAGGGTAATTAGCGGGGTTGAGGGTTTTAAAGGAGGGTCTGGGGGGGATTTTGGGGGTTCAGGGGTTGGATTTGGGGGTTCAGGGGATAATTAGGGGGTTGGGGGTGGATTTGGGGGGTAATTAGTGGGATTGGGGGTAATTAGGAGGTTCAGGAGGGTTATTTTGGGGGAGATGGGGGCTTAAAGGGGGTTTTTGGGGTGTATATTTTGGGGGGAGGGGGTGGATTTTGGGGTCCCCCCCCCCAGGACGAGGCTTGAATCTGGGGTGCAACGAGTAGAAATGAGTCTTCGCTTTATTCCCCCCCCCAAAAAAAAACCCCAAAAACCCCTAAAACACCCCAAAATAACCCCAAAAGCGACACATTCACAGACAACAACGAGGGGGGGACCCCAAAATTGGAGGGGGAGGGGTGGGGGGACCCCAACCCTTGTGCTTGGGGGGGGGTGGGGGAGACACAAAGGGGGGGACCCCAAAGTTTATAGGGGGGGGGAAATAAACCCCCCAGGGCCCCATTAGCTACGTGGGGAACCCCCAAAGTTAAGCTGGGGGGGGACCCCAAAGTTGGAGCCCTTGGGGGTCAAAGAGAGAAAGGGGGGGGGACCCCAAAGTCAACTTGGGGGGCAAAAACAGAGGGAAAGGGGCCCCGAAACCCAACTTGGGGGGCAGGAATATGGGGAAGGACCCCAAAACTCAACTTGGGGGGCAGAGACGGAGGGAAAGGGGCCCCAAAACTCAACTTGGGGGGCAGAGACAGAGGGAAAGAGGCCCCAAAACCCAACTTGGGGGGGCAAAGATAGAGCGAAAGGGGCCCCAAAACCCAACTTGGGGGGCAGAAGGAGGAGAAAGAGAGGGTTGGGGAGCACCAAGAGCGTTGAGTCACCCCCAAAACTCAACTTGGGGGTGAAAACAGAGGGAAAGGGGCCCCAAAACCCAACTTAGGGGGCAGCAATGTGGGGAGGGACCCCAAAACTCAACTTGGGGGGCAGAGACAGAGGGAAAGGGGCCCCAAAACTCAACTTGGGGGGCAGGAATGTGGGGGAAGGACCCCAAAACTCAACTTGGGGGGCAGAGACGGAGGGAAAGGGGCCCCAAAACCCAACTTGGGGGGCAAAAACAGAGGGAAAGGGGCCCCAAAACCCAACTTGGGGGGCAGAAGGAGGGGAAACAGAGGGTTGGGGAGCACCAAGAGTGTTGAGTGACCCCCAAAACTCAACTTGGGGGGTGAAAACAGAGGGAAAGGGGCCCCAAAACCCAACTTGGGGGGCAGAGACGGAGGGAAAGGGGCCCCAAAACTCGACTTAGGGGGTGAAAACAGAGGAAAAAGAGCCTCAAAACCCAACTTGGGGGGCAGGAATGTGGGGGAAGGACCCCAAAACCCAACTTGGGGGGCAGAGACGGAGGAAAAGGGGCCCCAAAACTCAACTTGGGGGGCAGGAATATGGGGAAGGACCCCGAAACTCAACTTGGGGGGCAAAAACAGAGGGTTGGGGAGCACCGAGAGTGTTGAGTGACCCCCAAAACTCAACTTGGGGGGTGAAAACAGAGGGAAAGGGGCCCCAAAACCCAACTTGGGGGGCAGCAATGTGGGGAGGGACCCCAAAACTCAACTTGGGGGGCAGAGACAGAGGGAAAGGGCCCCAAAACCCAACTTGGGGGGCAGAGACGGAGGGAACGGGGCCGTAAAACTCAACTTGGGGGGCAGGAATGTGGGGGAAGGACCCCAAAACCCAACTTGGGGGGCAGAAGGAGGAGAAAGAGAGGGTTGGGGAGCACCAAGAGCGTTGAGTGACCCCCAAAACTCAACTTGGGGGGCAAAAATGGAGGGAACGGGGCCCTAATACCCAACTTGGGGGGGCAGGAATGTGGGGAGGGACCCCAAAACTCAACTTGGGGGGCAGAGACGGAGGAAAAGGGGCCCTAAAACCCAACTTGGGGGGCAGAAGGAGGGGAAACAGAGGGTTGGGGAGCACCAAGAGTGTTGAGTGACCCCCAAAACCCAACTTGGGGAGCGAAAACAGAGGGAAAGGGGCCCCAAAACCCAACTTGGGGGGCAGGAATGTGGGGGAAGGACCCCAAAACTCAACTTGGGGGGCAGAGACGGAGGGAAAGAGGCCCCAAAATCCAACTTGGGGGGCAAAAACAGAGGGTTGGGGAGCACCAAGAGTGTTGAGTGACCCCCAAAACTCAACTTGGGGGGCAAAGACAGACAGAAAGGGGCCCCAAAACCCAACTTGGGGGGCAGCAATGTGGGGAGGGACCCCAAAACTCAACTTGGGGGGCAGAGACGGAGGAAAAGGGGCCCTAAAACTCAACTTGGGGGGCAGAAATGTGGGGGAGGGACCCCAAAACTTAACTTGGGGGGCAGAGACGGAGGAAAAGGGGCCCCAAAACCCAACTTGGGAGGCAGAGACAGAGGGAAAGGGGCCCCAAAACCCAACTTGGGGGGCGAAAACAGAGGAAAAAGAGCCTCAAAACCCAACTTGGGGGGCAGCAATGTGGGGGAGGGACCCCAAAACTCAACTTGGGGGGCAGAGACGGAGGGAAAGGGGCCCTAAAACTCAACTTGGGGGGCAGAAATGTGGGGGAAGGACCCCAAAACTTAACTTGGGGGGCAGAGACGGAGGGAAAGGGGCCCCAAAACCCAACTTGGGGGGCAGAAGGAGGGGAAACAGAGGGTTGGGGAGCACCAAGAGCGTTGAGTCGCCCCCAAAACTCAACTTGGGGGGTGAAAACGGAGGAAAAGGGGCCCCAAAACCCAACTTAGGGGGCAGCAATGTGGGGAGGGACCCCAAAACTCAACTTGGGGGGCAGAGACGGAGGGAAAGGGGCCCCAAAACCCAACTTGGGGGGCAGAAGGAGGAGAAAGAGAGGGTTGGGGAGCACCAAGAGCATTGAGTCGCCCCCAAAACTCAACTTGGGGGGTGAAAACAGAGGGAAAGGGGCCCCAAAACCCAACTTAGGGGGCGAAAACAGAGGAAAAAGAGCCTCAAAACCCAACTTGGGGGGCAGGAATGTGGGGGAAGGACCCCAAAACTCAACTTGGGGGGCAGAGACGGAGGGAACGGGGCCCTAAAACCCAACTTTGGGGGGCAAAACCAGAGGGTTGGGGAGCACCAAGAGTGTTGAGTGACCCCCAAAACTCAACTTGGGGGGCAAAGACAGACAGAAAGGGGCCCCAAAACCCAACTTGGGGGGCAGCAATGTGGGGAGGGACCCCAAAACTCAACTTGGGGGGCAGAGACAGAGGGAAAGGGGCCCCAAAACTCAACTTGGGGGTCAGAGACAGAGGGAAAGGGGCCCCAAAACTCAACTTGGGAGGCAGAGACAGAGGGAAAGAGGCCCCAAAACCCAACTTGGGGGGGCAAAGATGGAGCGAAAGGGGCCCTAAAACCCAAGTTGGGGGGCAGAAGGAGGAGAAACAGAGGGTTGGGGAGCACCAAGAGCATTGAGTCACCCCCAAAACTCAACTTGGGGGGTGAAAACAGAGGGAACGGGGCCTCAAAACCCAACTTGGGGGGCAGCAATGTGGGGAAGGACCCCAAAACTCAACTTGGGGGGCAGAAATGTGGGGAGGGACCCCAAAACTCAACTTGGGAGGCAGAGACAGAGGGAAAGAGGCCCCCAAGCCCAACTTGGGGGGCAGCAATGGAAGGGAACGACCCCGTACCCCACCTCGGGGGGCGCGGGCGGAGGGATAAGGTCCCTAAACCTCCTCAGACGGTGGTGACGGAGAGCAGGGGGTTGTAGCTGCGGGCGCCGTCGGGGTCCCGCGCCCCCCTGGCCAACATCTCCTGGATGGCCACCCAGTTATCCAGGATGCGCCGGCTCCTCTTCCTCGGCCCCCGCTTCCCGGGGGGCCCCTCGGAACCTCCTGAGGCGGCACCGGCGGCGGCGGCGGCCGCGGGCTCCGCTCGGCCCTGCAGCAGCATCTCCCTGCGGCGCCGCTGCTCGCAGGGCGCGCGCCAGGTGCTGCTTGCGCTGCTCGCGGCTCCAGTAGCGGCCGGTTTTCAGCTCGCTGCGGGCGTCGTCGTCCGTGGTGGAGCCGCCGCCGCGCTCCTCCAGGATCTTGATGGCGCGAGCCTTGAGCAGCCGGTCGCGGCCGGGCCGCTTGCCGCGAGCCCCCTTGGCGCCGCCCGAGGCGCTGGGGGGCGCCGGCTGCAGGGCCCGCAGCGGGGAGCTGCGGCAGCTCTCGCCCGTGTGGTACGCGCTGGTGCTCTCGCCCTCGGGAGCCTCCGAGATGTCGGCCAGGCCCGCTTCGGCGGCGGCGCCGGCGCCGGCGGCGGCTTCCAGCCAGGCCCGCAGGCAGCGCTGGCGCAGCCGCTCCATCTTCTGCGCCCGCAGGAGGTGCCGCCACTTGAACTCGAGGTGCCGCAGCTCCTCCTCCAGCAGCGCCAGCTCCCCCCGGCCCGAGGCCGCCGCGCTCAGCCGGCTGCGCAGGTGGCGGTAGCGGCGCAGCTCGGCCGCGCTTAACCCCGGCACCGAGGCCGGCGAGGCGGGGCCCAGGCCGGCGACAGGTCGGCCAGCGGGCGCGAAGCCCGATGGGTTCGTTCCCGGAGGGAAGCCGGGCCCTGGGTCTAATCCAGCTCCGGGTCTTCCGTTCGACCCAAAGCCGGATCCGGAGTCCATGCCAGGTCTTCCATTGGACCCAAATCCAGATCCCGTGTCCGTTCCAGCTCCGGGTCTTCCATTCGACCCAAATCCAGATCCCGGATCAATTCCAGCTCCGGGTCTTCCGTTCGACCCAAATCCAGATCCCGGCTCCGTTCCAGCTCCGGGTCTTCCGTTCGACCCAAACCCGGATCCAGTTCGTCCATTGGGGGTGAATCCGGATCCCGGGTTGGTTCCGGGTCTTCCATCAGGCAGGAATCCTGATCCTGGGTCTGTCCCAGCTCCGGGTCTTCCACCGGGGGTGAGGCCTGATCCGAGATTGGACCCGGCTCCAGGTTTTCCAGCAGGTGAGAAGCCGGAGCTGCCTCCGCCTCCGGGTCTTCCGTCAGATGTGAATCCTGATCCTGGGCACATTCCAGCTCCGGGTCTTCCGTCAGGCACAAATCCCAATCCGGGACTGGATCCAGTTCCACATCTTCCATTGGGTGCGAATCCCGATCCTGGGCTCCCTCCGCCTCCAGGTCTTCCCATGGACCCGAATCCTGCTCCAGGACCAGATCCGCTTCCGGCTCTTCCCCCAGACACAAATCCCGATCCGCTTCCCGCTCCGCTCCTTCCCCCGGGGCTGAATCCTGATCCCGAGGTCCCTCCGGCTCCGGCTCTTCCCACGCCCCCTCCCCGCCCCCCTCCGGAGCTCGAGCTCGATCCGGATCCGGGTCTTGCAGCTCCGCTTCCAGCTCTCCCCACTCCGGCTCCAGCTCCGGGTCTTGCGGCTCCATTCCCGACTCTGCTGCCCGTTCCGGCTCCGGGTCTTGTTGCTCCCGTTCCCGTCTCCATTCCAGTTCCGGGTCTTGTGCTTCTGCTTCCAAATCCACTTTCACCTCCGGCTCTTCCCGCTCCGAATCCGCTTTCCAATCCAGCTCCGGGTCTTCCCCCTCCGGCTCCGAATCCGCTTTCTGCTCCGGCTCCGGGTTTTGGGAGGCGGGGTTTTTGGGGGGCGGGGGGGGCCCCTCGGGGGGCCCTGGGGGGCGGGGGGGGGGGTCCTGTCCCCGTCCCCCCCCTGCTCGGAGCTCTCGTCGTTCCGGGCGCTCTCGTCCGTCCGTCCCACCCCGCTGTCCGGCTCCGTCCGGGCCTGGGGGGTCGCGGGGCTGGGGGGCTGGTTGGGGGGGGGTCAGGAGGGGTGAGGACCCCCCCACACCCCAATTTCCCCCTCCAGACCCCCTAAAACCCCCTTTTTCTCCCTCAAAACCCCCTTTTCCCCTTTCCAGACCCCCCCAAGCCCCCTTCTACCCCCCCAAGCCCCCATTTACCCCCCCCAAACCCCCATTTTCTCCCCCCAGACCCCCCCAAACCCCCCATTTCCCCCCCCCAGCCCCCCAAATACCCCCCCCCAGGACCCCCCCAGTGCCCCCCACCTGCCCCGGGGGGGTCCAGGCCCCCCCCCCCCCCATCTCTCCGTCCTCCTCGGAGCCGAAATCGTCCAAGAAATCCTCGCGGTCGCTGTCCTTCCAGCGCTTGGGGGGGGGGGGGCAAAAAGGGGGGGTCACCGACCCCAATTACCCCCCTGCGACCCCCCCAGGACCCCCAAACCCCTCCAAGGACCCTTAGGAGCCCCCAAACACCCCCAGGACCCCCCTAAACCCCCCCAAGGACCCTCAGGACCCCCTGAAACCCCCTAGGACCCCCCCCAAGGACCCTCAGGACCCCCCCAAACCCCCTAAGGACCCTCAAGAGCCCCCTCAAACCCCCCCAAAACCCCTCAGGACACCCCCAAATCCCCCCCCAGGACCACGAAAAAGACCCTCAGTACCCCCCAAACCCTCTCAGAGACCCTCAGGACCCCCTAAAACCCCTCAAAGGACCCTCAGGACCCCCCCAAAGGACCCTCAGGACCCCCTAAGACCCCCCCAGGGACCCTCAGGACCCCCCCAAAGGACCCTCAGGACCCCCCACAACCCCCCCTAGGGACCCTCAGGAGCCCCCCAAGCCCTCCAGGAGCCCCAAAAGGACCCTCAGGACCCACCTCAGCCCCACTAGGACCCCCCAAAACCCCCCCAGGGACCCTCAGGCCCCCCCCCAAAACCCCCCTAGAACCTTCCAAAAGACCCTCAGGATCCCCCCAAACCCCCTCAACGACTCTCAGAACCCCCCCCAGACCCCCCCCAGACCCCCCCAAAGGACCCTCAGGACCCCCAAAAGGACCCTCAGGCCCCCCCCCAGGCCCCCCCAAATTTCACACACCCCCCCCCCCCTTACCCGACTTTCGGGGCGCGCCAGCAGGAGCGAGATGCTCGTTTGCTGCTCCCTCGTTAACGAGGCCACCGCCTCCTCCCGGTCCTGCACCTCCACCCCGTTAATCTGGGGGGGGACAGGTGAGTGGGGACCCCCCCAAAACCCCTCCAGGGGGGGACAGGGACCCCCTGAAAACCCACCTGGACGATGCGGTCACCCTCGCGGATCCGACCGTCCTTGGCCGCGATGCTGTTGGGGTTCACCTGGGGGGGGGGGGGGTTTAAAAAAAAGGGGGGGTCAGGACCCCCAAATCCACCCCCCACCCCGATTTCCAACCCCCCCCAGACCCACTGGGAACCCCAATTCCCCCCCCAGGACCCTGTTTTGGGGTCCCCAGGACCCCCAGTCTCTCTCTTCCCCCCCTTTTTGCCCCCCCCACCCCCAAAATCCCCCCCCAATCCTCTTTTTTAGGGCTCTCTGCCCCCCCGACTCCCCAATTTCCCCTCCCACCCCCCCAAACCCCAATTCCACCCCCCCAGGACCCCAATTCCCCCCCCAACCCCCCCCTTTTTGACACTTCCAACCCCCCAAAACCCCATTTCCAGCTCCCTGACTCCCCCCCCAACTTTTCTTTTGGGGTTCCCCCCCCCCAGGACCCCCTTTTTGCCCCCCCAACCCCCTTTTTTACCCCCAATTTCCCCCCCCAGGACCCCAATTCCCCCCCCAACCCCCCTTTTGACACTTCCAACCCCCCCAAACCCCCCATTTCGAGCCCCCTGACCCCCCAAGACCCCCTATTTTTTTGGGGTGCCCCCCCCCCCCCCATTTTCACCTCCCCCACGTAGATGCCTCCGTCCTCCTCGCCGTCCGTTCGGTAGCACAGGGTGAGCCCCAACTTCTCGCCGCGATTCGCTTTCCACAATTCCACCTCCTGACCCCCCCATTAATCAAAAAGGGGGGGGGGGGCAGGGTACCCCCCTTTTTGCCCCCCCAGACCCCTTTTTGCCCCCCCAGACCCCCTTTTTGCCCCCCCAGACCCCTTTTTGCCCCCCCCAGACCCCTTTTTGCCCCCCCCCCACCTCATACTCCAGCTCCTCGGGGCGCTCGGGGTCCCCCAAATCCGTGGGGTCCAAATAGTCCTGGGGGTCCCTGTTTTGGGGGGGAACATTGAAGGGGGGGGGGGGGGGTCCCTTTAACCCCCCCACTTTAAACCCCCCCCCCAGCCCCATGGGGACCCCCAATTCCCTCCCCAGCACCTCAATTAACCCCCCACTCCCCCCTTTTTGGGGGTCCCTGCCCCCCCCGACCCCTTTTTTGCCCCCCCCCCGGACCCCAATTTCCCCCCTAGGACCCCTTTTTGGGTTCCCTTCCCCCCCAAACCCCCTTTTTGCCCCCCCAGGACCCCAATTTTCCCCCAGGACCCCAATTTCCCCCCTAGGACCCCTTTTTGGGGGTCCCTGCCCCCCCTCAGCCCCCAGTCTCCCCCTCCCTCCCCTTTTTTTCCCCCCCAGGACCCCAATTTCCCCCCAGGACCCCTTTTTGGGGTTCCCTTCCCCCCCAAACCCCCTTTTTGCCCCCCCCAGACCCCAATTTCCCCCCAGGACCCCAATTTCCCCCCCTAGGACCCCCTTTTTGGGGGTCCCTGCCCCCCCCCAGCCCCCCAATCTCCCCTCCCTCCCCTTTTTGCCCCCCCAGGACCCCAATTTCCCCCCCAAAACTCCCTTTTTGGGCTCCCTGCCCCCCCCAGCCCCCCAATCTCCCTTAACCTCCCCCAGACCCCCAATTTCCCCCCCCCAGACCCCTTTTTGGGGGTCCCTTCCCCCCCCAGACCCCCTTTTTGCCCCCCAGGACCCAATTTCCCCCCCAGGACCCCAACTTCCCCCCCAGGACCCTTTTTGGGGTTCCCTTCCCCCCCCAGACCCCCTTTTTGCCCCCCAGGACCCCAATTTCCTCCCCAGGACCCCAATTTCCAACCTCTACCCCCTTTTGGGTTCCCAGCCCCCCCAAACTCACTTCTCGCCCCCCCGAAGCTGATGTCGGTCTGGGTGCCGCTATCGACCAGCCCCCCCCCGCCCCCCCCCAGGGCTGCAGGGGGTGGGGGGCAGCCGGGAGGTTTGGGGGGTCCCGGGGGGCCCCCCGTTGGCCGCCACCCCCCCCCCCGCACCCCCAGACCCATGGGGGGGGGCGCGGGGGCTACGGCGCAAAACCTGCAGCACCAGGGCTCGCGGCCCCCCCGCGGGACCCCCCCTCGCCGCGACGACTCCTTCCCAGCAACCTGGGGGGGGGGATAGAAACAAAAAAGGGGGGGGTCAAGGCACCCTAAACCCCCCCCCCAGACCCCCAAAACCCTCTCAACCCCCCCCCCCCCCAAATCCCCCTTCAGGACCCCCCCAAAAACACAGACCCCCCCCCCTCATTTTGGGGGGGGGGGGGGGTGGTCCTCAACCCCCTCTTGACCCCCCCCCCCAACCTTTTCGTTTCAAGGGGGGGGCTCAGAGCGCCCCCCCCCCCATCCATTGTCTGATGCTCGCCCGGCAACGGTTGCCATGGTAACCGGTGGGGAGGTGGGCGGGGCTGGAGGGGGGGACCCCCCCCACAATAGAGCCCCCCAGACCCCCCTATAGTCCCTATAGGGCCCCCCAGACCCCTATAGAGCCCCATAGCCCCCCCTATGGAGCCCCTATAGCCCCCCCAGACCCCCCTATAGTCCCTATAGGGCCCCCCAGACCCCTATAGAGCCCCATAGCCCCCCCATGGAGCCCCTATAGCCCCCCCCATAGCCCATATAGAGCCCCCCAGACCCCTATAGAGCCCTATAGCCCCATCCCACGGAGCCCCTATAGCCCCCCAGACCCCCCTATAGGCCCCCCCAGACCCCTATAGAGCCCCATAGCCCCCCCCATGGAGCCCCTATAGCCCCCCCAGACCCACCCATAGCCCATATAGAGCCCCCAGACCCCTATAGAGCCCCATAGCCCCCCCCATGGAGCCCCTATAGCCCCCCCAGACCCACCCATAGCCCATATAGAGCCCCCCAGACCCCTATAGAGCCCCATAGCCCCCCCTATGGAGCCCCTATAGCCCCCCCGACCCCCCCATAGTCCCCTATAGGGCCCCCAGACCCCTATAGAGCCCCATAGCCCCCCCATAGGGCCCCATAGAGCCGCTATAGCCCCCCAGACTCCCCCATAGGGCCCCATAGAGCCCCCCAGACCCCCATATCCCCCTCATATCCCCCTATAGACCGTTGTAGACCCCATACACCTCACAGACCATTACAGACCCCTTATATCCCCCATATAGAGCATTATAGACCCCCTATACCTCCCGTTTCCCCCTATAGAGACCTTATAGACCCCCCCATATTCCCTTACATCTCTGCTATTGTCTCTCATACAGTTCTTATACCCCTATACTCCCCTACAGACCCCTCATTGACCTTTATAGACCCCCTATACCCCCAATCGCCCCTATAGACCCTTACAGACTCAATATACTCCCTTATATCTCCATTATAGCCCTTTATACATCCCTTATGTCCCTCATAACATCCCTATAACCCCTTATATCGCCCCTATAGCCCCTTATAGACCCCCATAGCCCCTTATCTTGTCCGTATAGCCCCTATACCCTCCTATATTGCCCCTACAGACCCCCATACCCCCCCTATATCCCCTTATCACACCCCTATGGACCCCCATCTCGTCCCAGAGCCCCTTATCTCGCCCCCATACCCCCCCATATCACCCCAATAAATCCTTATAGACCCCCATACTGCCCCTGTAGCCCCTTATCTCGCCCCTATAGACCCCTATAGCCCCAATAAACACCTAGAGCCCCTATCTCACCCCTATACCCCCTCAGAGACACCTATACACCCCCGATCCCTCCCTATCCCACACCTACAGCGCCTCGCCTCGCCCTTATAGCCCCCTATAGAGCCCCTATGTCACCCCAATAGACCCCCAGACCCTCCTTACAGCCCCTTATAGGCCGCCATACCCCCTTATAGCCCCTTATCTCACCCCTATAGCCCCTATATCGCCCTTATAGCCCTCTATATTGCCCCAATAGACCCTTACAGACCCCCATACCACCCCTACAGCCCCTTATTTCGTTCCTATATCACCTTATAGACCACCATACCCCCCCTGTACCCCCCAATCCCGCCCCTAGAGCCCCTTATCTCACCCCTATAGACCCTTACAGACCCCCATACCCGCCCCGGACCCCCCAATCCCGCCCCTAGAGCCCCTTATCTCACCCCTATAGACCCTTACAGACCCCCATACCCCCCCCGGACCCCCCAATCCCGCCCTAGAGCCCCTTATCTCACCCCTATAGACCCTTACAGACCCCCATACCCGCCCCGGACCCCCCAATCCCGCCCCATAGCCCCCTATATCACCGCCTAGAGCCCCCTATATCACCCCTATAGCCCCCTATATCGCCCCTATAGCCCCTTATAGACCCCCATACCCCCCGTACCCCCCAATCCCGCCCCTAGAGCCCCTTATCTCACCCCTAGAACCCCCTAGATCACCCCTATAGCCCCCTATATCGCCCCTATAGCCCCTTACAGACCCCCATACCCCCCTGTACCCCCCAATCCCGCCCCGTAGCCCCTTATCTCACCCCTAGAACCCCCTATATCACCCCTATAGCTCCCTATATCGCCCCTATAGCCCCTTATAGACCCCCATACCCCCTCGTACCCCCCAATCCCGCCCCTAGAGCCCTTATCTCACCCCTAGAGCCCCCTATATCACCTCTAGAGACCCTTACAGACCCCCATACCCCCCCGTACCCCCCTATCTCACCCCTAGAGCCCCCTATATCACCTCTAGATCCCCCTATATCGCCCCTATAGACCCCCATACCCACCCCAGACCCCCCAATCCCGCCCCATAGCCCTTATCTCACCCCTAGAGCCCCCTATATCGCCTAGTAGACCCCCATACCCCCCCACACCCCCCTATATCACCCCTATAGAACCCCATACCCCCCTGTACCCCCCAATCCCGCCCCGTAGCCCCTTATCTCACCCCTAGAACCCCCTATATCACCCCTATAGCTCCCTATATCGCCCCTATAGCCCCTTATAGACCCCCATACCCCCTCGTACCCCCCAATCCCGCCCCTAGAGCCCCTTATCTCACCCCTAGAGCCCCCTATATCACCTCTAGAGACCCTTACAGACCCCCATACCCCCCCGTACCCCCCTATCTCACCCCTAGAGCCCCCTATATCACCTCTAGATCCCCCTATATCGCCCCTATAGACCCCCATACCCACCCCAGACCCCCCAATCCCGCCCCATAGCCCCTTATCTCACCCCTAGAGCCCCCTATATCGCCTAGTAGACCCCCATACCCCCCCACACCCCCCTATATCACCCCTATAGAACCCCATACCCCCCTATATCACCCCTATAGCCCCTTATAGACCCCCATACCCCCCTATATCACCCCTATAGCCCCCCTATAGCCCCTTATAGACCCCCATACCCCCCTATATCACCCCTATAGCGCCCCAATAGACCCTTACAGACCCCCGGACCCCCCCCCGGACCCCCCAATCCCACCCCTAGAGCCCCTATATCGCCCCATATGGCCCCTATAGACCCCTATACGGCCCCTATAAGGCCCCTATAGCCCCGGTACCTGCCGGCCGTGGCGGGGCCGCTGCTCCTCGGCGCTCCGCACCACGCACAGGTTGCACCCCATGTCCCCCCCCCCCCCCCTCCCCCGGTTAAACCGGGGACCCCCCCCCCCCCACCTCCTCCTCCTCCTCCTCCTCCTCCTCCTCCTCCCGGGGGGCCCTCAGCCCCTCCTCCTCCTCCCCCCCCTCCCCCCGCGCTCGGGGCCCCCCCGGAGCCCCCCGGTTCCCCCCATCGGGTGGGTGAAGGGGGGGAGGGGGGAGAGAAAATTGGGGGGGGGGGGGGGGGGGGGAGCCCGGTTTGGGTTTAAAAAAAGGGGGTTCGGGGCCGCGAGCGGCGGCGGCTCCGCGCCCGGGGGTGGGGGGAGCCACGCCCCCTCACGTGACCCCACAGGCCACGCCCCTTATATAGTCTCAGCGCATCTAGCCACGCCCACAAACCAACGAGGCCACGCCCACTCCATAGAGATACATTGCGGACTGGCCACGCCCCCTCGTCACGTGATGGCGCCCATATATGGGGCTACTAAAAGGAGGCCACGCCCACCTAAAAACCACGTGACCGCAGGTCTATAAAAGGGAGGCCACGCCCTCCCGCGGGACAAAGGAGGAGAGCGCGCCCCTCCCCGTCACGTGACCGCCCAGAGCGCGCCCCTCCCCGTCACGTGACCGCCCCCGTGTCACGTGACTCCCCCAACACTCCCTTCTTTTCCCGTTTCCTCCTTTATTTCAATCGCGGTTTTTTTAGGGTTTTTTTTAAGGGGTTCGGGGCCCCGTTTTTTTGCGTTCCTGGCCCGGAGAGGTGGGGGGGGAGGGGGGGGGAGGGTGCACATAACGTATGGGATCCATAGGGGATGGGGGGGGGGGCGCTACCGAAGCTACGACACGGGGGGGGGGGGGGTTTGAGGGGGAATTTGGGGTTCAGACCCCCCCAAAATGGGGGGTTGGGGGGGGATTTAGGGCCCTGGGGAGGAATTGGGGTCCAGATCCCACATTTCTGGGGGGGTTGGGGGGGGGTTTAGGGTCCCAGGGGGTGAATTTGGGGTCCAGACCCCCCATTTTGGGGGGTTTGGGGGGGATTTGGGGGTCATGGGGGGGTGAATTTGGGGTCCAGACCCCCCATTTTGGGGGGGGGTGGGGGGTATTTAGGGTCCCGGGGGTGAATTTGGGGTCCAGACCCCCCATTTTGAGGGGGTTTGAGGGGGTATTTAGGGTCCCAGGGGGTGAATTTGGGGTCCAGACCCCCCATTTGGGGGGTTTGGGGGTCATGGGGGGGTGAATTTGGGGTCCAGACCCCCCATTTGGGGGGGGTTTGGGGGGGATTTGGGGGTCATGGGGGGTGAATTTGGGGTCCAGACCCCCCATTTGGGGGGTTTGGGGGTCATGGGGGGTGAATTTGGGGTCCAGACCCCCCATTTTGGGGGGGTTTGAGGGATATTTAGGGTCCCAGGGGGAGAATTTGGGGTCCAGACCCCCCATTTTGGGGGTTGGGGGGGGCTTTGGGGGTCACAGACGAGAATTTGGGGGGTCACGGGGTGGGGGGGGGGGGTCGCCAAGGCCGCGCCGTGAGATGCATTCAGATACGGGGGGGGGGTGGGGGGGAGGTTTGGGGGCCCCCCCTGAACCCCAAGAAGTTGGGGGGGGCTCAAAGGGGAGGGGGTAAGGGAGGCAACCCCCCCCCCCCTTTCCCTCCCCCCTCGATTTGGTCCGTTGAGAACCCCGGGACCCCCATTTTTTTGGGGGGAGGGAGGGGGGGCATGGGGGGGCCCCCCCCCTTTTTTTTTTTGGCTCTTTGGGGTCCCCCACCCCCATTGCCCCCACTTGGGGGTCCCCCCTTTGTTGGGAGGGGGGGGGGATGGAATGGGGGGGGGGAGGGAGGGGGATTTGGGGGACCCCCCTTTGGCTTTGGGGGGGGGGGGGGCAGTGATGGGGGGGTCCCCAATGTTATGGGGGGGGGGGCAGTGGCCATATTGGGGGCCTGGTGGCCGTGGGGGGGGTCCTGGTAGCCACGTTGGGGGTCCTGGTAGCCATATTGGGGTCTTGGTGGCCATATTGGGGTCCTGGTGGCCGCGTTGGGGTCCTGGTGGCCATGGGGGGGGTCTTGGTAGCCATATTGGGGTCCTGGTGGCCACACTGGGGTCTCAGTAGCCATATTGGGGTCTTGGTGGCTGCGTTGGGGTCCTAGTGGCCACGTTGGGGTCCTGGTGGCTGTTTTGGGGTCTTGGTAGCCACGTTGGGGTCTTGGTGGCCGCGTGGGGGTCCTGGTGGCCATTCTGGGGTCTCGGTAGCCATCTTGGGGTCCCGGTGGCCGCGTTGGGGTCTTGGTTATGATATTAGTGTCCTGGTGGCCGCGTTGGGGTCCTGGTGGCCGCGTTGGGGTCTTAGATGCCATGTTGGGGTCTTGGTGGCCGCGTTGGGGTCCCGGTGGCCGTTGTGGGGGTGCGGCTAGTCGAGGGGGGCGGGGGCGGAGGGGCTGGCGGGGCCGGAGCCGCGGGTGCCGCTGTACTGGCCGATGAAGGAGCCGTCCTCGTTGAACTGGACGTCGGCGCTGCCGCCGTAGCCGGCCAGGCTGTCGTCGCTGCCCAGAGCCGCCCCCGGCGCCCCCAGCGAGCGCCCCGAGCTCCCCGACGCCTTCTCCTCCCCGTCGCTGCGGGGACAGCGGGGGAACGCGTCACCAAACCCAACCCCGACGCCAGCAAAGTCGTCCCCAAAACCAGCGTCGACACCATCAACCCCACCAAACCCAACCCCGACGCCGTCATCGGCTCCAAAACCAGCACCAACGGCATCAAAATCATCTCCAAAACCAACGTTGACCCCATCAACCCCACCAAACCCAACCCCAACGCCATCATCGGCACCGAAACCAGCGCCGATGGCATCAAAATCGTCCCCAAAACCAACATCGACACCATCAATCCCACCAAACCCAACCCTGACGCCGTCATTGACACCAAAACCAGCACCAATGGCATCAAAATCATCTCCAAACCCAATATTGACCCCATCAATCCCACCAAACCCAACCCCGACGCCATCATCGACACCGAAACCAGCACCAATGGCAACAAAATCATCTCCAAACCCAACCCTGACGCCATCATCGACACCGAAACCAGCGCCAACGGCATCAAAATTGTCCCCAAACCCAACATTGACCTCATCAATCCCACCAAACCCAACCCTGACGCCATCATCGACACCGAAACCAGCGCCGATGGCATCAAAATCATCTCCAAACCCAACATTGACCCCATCAACCCCACCAAACCCAACCCCGATGCCATCATCGGCACCGAAACCAGCGCCGATGGCATCAAAATCGTCCCCAAAACCAACATCGACCCCATCAATCCCACCAAACCCAACCCCGATGCCATCATCGACACCGAAACCAGCACCAATGGCAACAAAATCATCTCCAAACCCAACCCTGACGCCATCATCGACACCGAAACCAGCGCCAACGGCATCAAAATTGTCCCCAAACCCAACATTGACCTCATCAATCCCACCAAACCCAACCCTGACGCCATCATCGGCACCGAAACCAGCGCCAACAGCATCAAAATTGTCCCCAAACCCAACATTGACCTCATCAATCCCACCAAACCCAACCCTGACGCCATCATCGACACCGAAACCAGCGCCAACGGCATCAAAATTGTCCCCAAACCCAACATTGACCTCATCAATCCCACCAAACCCAACCCTGACGCCATCATCGGCACCGAAACCAACCCCGATGGCATCAAAATCATCTCCAAACCCAACATTGACCCCATCAACCCCACCAAACCCAACCCCAACGCCATCATCGGCACCGAAACCAGCACCAATGGCATCAAAATCATCTCCAAACCCAACGTTGACCCCATCAACCCCTCCAAACCCAACCCCGACGCCATCATCGGCACCGAAACCAGCCCCGATGGCATCAAAATCGTCTCTAAACCCAACATTGACCCCATCAACCCCACCAAACCCAACCCTGACGCCATCATCGACACCGAAACCAGCACCAATGGCATCAAAATCATCTCCAAACCCAACGTTGACCCCATCAACCCCTCCAAACCCAACCCCGACGCCATCATCGGCACCGAAACCAGCCCCGATGGCATCAAAATCGTCTCTAAACCCAACATTGACCCCATCAACCCCACCAAACCCAACCCTGACGCCATCATCGACACCGAAACCAGCACCGACGGCAACAAAATCATCTCCAAACCCAACCCTGACGCCATCATCGACACCGAAACCAGCGCCAACGGCATCAAAATTGTCCCCAAACCCAACATTGACCTCATCAATCCCACCAAACCCAACCCCGACGCCATAATCGGCACCGAAACCAACCCCGATGGCATCAAAATCATCTCCAAACCCAACCCTGACGCCATCATCAGCACCGAAACCAGCACCGACGGCATCAAAATCATCTCCAAACCCAACATTGACCCCATCAATCCCACCAAACCCAACCCTGACACCATCATCGGCACCGAAACCAACCCCGATGGCATCAAAATCGTCTCTAAACCCGACCCCGACGCCATCATCGGCACCAAACCCAACGTCAACCATGATGGTGGCACCCACCCCCTCCACCCCCCTTCTTCCCAGCCCCTCCCAGTGCCCCCCAGTCCCTCCCAGTGCCCCCCAGTGCCCCCCAGCCCCTCCCAGTGCCCCCCAGTCCCCCCCAGTCCCTCCCAGTGCCCCCCAGTTCCCCCTTTACCTCTCCAGCGACCTGCGCTCCCAAAGCAGCCGGGGTGGGGGGGGGGGGGGGGGTTGGGAGGGGGTAAAAGCAGAGACAGACGAAGGGTTGGGGGGTAATTAACAGGGAGAGGGAGCAGTAAACGAGGAGGAGAGTAATTAGCAAGCGGGATTAATTAGAGGGGGGGGGCAACTGGGGGGTTATGGGGGTGCCGGGAGCTCCGGTGCCTCGTTTGAGGGGGTAATTAGCATCTCAGCCCCACGATTTCACGACCCCAGCCCTCGTTTCGGATAATCCGACACCTCGTTTAAATGATCGGATGCCTCATTAACGTGCCCTGCTCCCTAATTAACACCCCCCCAGCTTCTAATTAGCAAACCAGCCCCTCATTTGCATAGAACAGCTCTTGATCGCCCTCAATTCGTGACCCCACCTCTCATTTGCTTAATTCCACACCTCATTTGCATAATCTGACCCCTCGTTTTAATAATCGGACCCCTCATTAACATCCCCCCCGCTCCCTAATTAACACCCCCCCAGCTTCTAATTAGCGTTAGAGGCCCCTCATTTGCATAAACCCACCTGTACTCCCCGAAGGTCTCGTCCTTCATGGGTCGCGCCTCCGAGTCGGCCTGCGTGTCCTCCTTGTCCTTCACTAAAGGGGGGGGGCAAAGGGATTTGGGGGGGCCCTGGGGACCCCCCAACCCCCTCTCGACCCTTGGGGACCCCTCGGGGCCCCCCCAAACCCCTCAGAGCCCCCGCAGTTCTCCCCCACCCCCCTCCTCAGCCTTAGGGAACAACCAGATCTCCCCTAAAACCTTGGAGTCCCCCCCTAACTGCCCCCACCCCCAAATCTTGGGGACCCCCCCCTTTATTTGGGGACCCCCACCAGCTTAGGGACCCCCCCCTTATAACTTGGGGACCCCCCCAAAACTGAGAATTGGGGGCCCTGAGGGGTTTAGGGGGTCCCAGAAGGGATTGGGGGGGACAAATAGGGGTTTGGGGGGGCTCCAGGGGGGTTTGAGGGGGTCCCAGAAGGGTTTTGGGGGGACAAATAGGGGTTTGGGGGGGCTCCAGGGGGGTTTGGGGGGTCCCAGAAGGGTTTTGGGGGGACAAATAGGGGTTTGGGGGGGCTCCAGGGGGGTTTGAGGGTGTCCCAGAAGGGTTTTGGGGGGACAAATAGGGGTTTGGGGGGGCTCCAGGGGGGTTAGAGGGGGTCCCAGGGGTGTTTTGGGGACTAGGAGGGGTTTTTTTTTGGGGGGGGTAAAGGGGTTTTGGGGGGTCCTGAGGGTCCCAGAAGGGTTTGGATGGGGGGGCAGAGGAGTTTGGGGGGTCCCAGGGGTGTTTGGGGGTCAGGAGGGGTTTGGGGAGGGGCGAAAAAGGGGGTTCAGGGGGTCCCAAGGGTCCCAGATGTTTTTTTTTTGGGGGGGACAGAGGAGTTTGGGGGGTCCCAGGGGTGTTTGGGGACATCAGGAGGGATCTGGGGGGGGGTCCCAAGAGCCCCAGAGAGGCTTTTTGGGGGGTCAGAAGGGATTTGGGGGGGGTCAGAAGGAGTTTTGGGGGTGTCAGAAGGGGTTTTGGGGGGGCCAAGGGGGGATGGGGGAGTCTCAAGGGTCCCTGAAGGTTTTTTTTTGGGGGGGACAGAGGAGTTTGGGGGGGTCCCAGGAGAGTTTGGGGACATCAGGAGAGGTTTGTGGGGATCCCGGGTGCCCCAGAAGGGATTTTGGGGAGGTTAGAAGGGATTTTGGGGGGGTCAGAAGGGATTTTGGGGGGGTCAGAAGGGATTTTGGGGGGGGTCTCACCTGAGTATTTGCCCCCCTTGCTGCGCTTGATGAAGCAGAGGATGAGGAGGAGGAGGAGGAGGAGGACGACGGCGCTAACGAAGCCGATGAACCAGCCCTCGGTGGCGAAGCCGCCGGCGGGACCTGGAACCACTGGGGGGGCACGGGGGGGGGGTCAGAGAATTTTGGGGGACCCCCCTTCAGAGGCCTGGGGGGGGGTCCCAGTGAGAGAAAGGGGGGTTTTGGGGTCCCCCCTGGGAGAAAATGGGGGTTCAGGAGTCCAAATGAGGAGAAAAAGGGAGGGTTGGGGGGCAATGGGGTGAAAAAAAGGAGGTTTTGGGGTCTCTATAGGGTAAAAGGAGGCGGGTTTGGGGTCCTTGGGGGGTTTTTGGGGTTCCCTGGTGGGATTTTGGGGCTCCCTGGTGGGATTTTTGGTTCCCCGAAGGTCTTTTTGGTCTCCCCGGAGGCGTTTTTGGGGCTCCCTGGTGGGTTTTTGGGGTTCCC
Organism: Phaenicophaeus curvirostris; assembly: GCF_032191515.1. Taxonomy (NCBI): domain Eukaryota; kingdom Metazoa; phylum Chordata; class Aves; order Cuculiformes; family Cuculidae; genus Phaenicophaeus; species Phaenicophaeus curvirostris. The sequence goes on along the minus strand of NW_027206909.1, from coordinate 78,355 downwards.
TGAAGGTCTTTTTGGTCTCCTTGGTGGCTTTTTTGGTTCCCCGAAGGTCTTTTTGGTCGCCCCGGAGCTCTTTTTGGTCTCCCCGGAGGCGTTTTTGGGGTTCCTGCTGGGTTTTTGGGGCTCCCTGGTGGGTTTTTGGGGCTCCCTGAAGGTCTTTTTGGTCTCCTTGGTGTTTTTTTTTGGTTCCCCGAAAGTCTTTTGGGGCTCCCCGGAGCTCTTTTTGGTCTCCCCGGAGGCGTTTTTGGGGTTCCCGCTGGGTTTTTGGGGTTCCCTGGTGGGTTTTGGGGCTCCCTGGTGGGTTTTTGGGGCTCCCTGGAGGTCTTTTTGGTCTCCTTGGTGGCTTTTTTGGTTCCCCGAAGGTCTTTTTGGTCTCCCCGGAGCTCTTTTTGGTCTCCCCGGAGGCGTTTTTGGGCTTCCTGCTGGGTTTTTGGGGCTCCCTGGTGGGATTTTGGGGCTCCCTGGTGGGATTTTGGGGCTCCCTGAAGGTCTTTTTGGCCTCCCTGGTGGGATTTTGGTTCCCTGAAGGCCTTTTGGGGCTCCCTGGAGCTCTTTTTGGCCCCCCTGGAGGCGTTTTTTGGGGTTCCCGCTGGGTTTTTTGGGGTTCCCGCTGGGTTTTTTGGGGTCCCCGCTGGGGTTTTTTGGGGGGCTCACGGGTGCCGTTGGTGAGCACGACGCTCTCCCAGAAGGGGACCCTCTCCCCCGAGTGGTTGCGCCCCACGAACTGGACGCGGTAGCTGGTCCCGGGGCGCAGGGCCCCCACGCGGAACTCGCCCAGCGAGGAGTTGGCGCGACCCGAGAGCTCCCAGCGCGGCTCCGCTGCGAGGACGGGGGGGTCAGGGACCCCCCAGAGCCCCCCAAAACCCCACAGAGACCCCCCCCCGAAACCCCACAGCCACCCACACTGGTTTTACTGGGGTTCCGGACCCCATTTCTGCCCCCCTAAACCCCATTTCTGCCCCCCAAAACCCATTTCTCCACCTCCAGACTCAATTTCTCTCCCCAAACCCCAATTCTTCCACCCCAAACCCCCCAATTCTGCCCCCCAAGCCCCTAATTCCGCCCCCAAAACCCCCATTTCCACCCCCAAAACCCCAATTCTGCCCCCCAAACCCCATTTCTCCCCCCCAAACCCCATTTTCAACCCCCAGAACCCCAATCCTGCCCCTCTAAACCCCCAATTCTCCCCCCCCGACCCCAATTCTGCCCCCCAAGCCCCTATTTTCACCCCCCAAAACCCCAATTTGACCCCCCAAACCCCCAATTCTGCCCCCCAAGCCCCCATTTCCACCCCCAAAACCCCTCAATTCTACCCCCCAAAACCCCAATTCTAACCCCCAGAACCCCCATTTCTCCCCCCAACCCCAATTCTGCCCCCCAAGCCTCTATTTCCACCCCCAAAACCCCCATTTCCACCCCCAAAACCCCCAATTCTACCCCCAAACCCCCAATTCTGCCCCCCAAGCCCCTAATTCCACCCCCAAAACCCCCATTTCCACCCCCAAACCCCCCATTTCCACCCCCCAAACCCCAATTTTACCCCCCTAAGCCCCTATTTCTCCCCCCCAGACCCCATTTTTAACCCCCAGGACCCCAATTCTGCCCCTCTAAACCCCCAATTCTCCCCCCTGACCCCAATTCTGCCCCCCAAGACCCTATTTCCACCCCCAAACCCCCCATTTCGACCCCCAACCCCCCTATTTTCACCCCCAAAAACCCCAATTTGACCCCCCAAAACCCTATTTCTCCCCCCCGACCCCCTTTCTCCCCCCCAGACCCCATTTTTAACCCCCAGAACCCCAATCCTGCCCCTCTAAACCCCCAATTCTCCCCCCCGACCCCAATTCTGCCCCCCAAGCCCCCATTTCCACCCCCAAAACCCCCATTTCCACCCCCAAAAACCCCCATTTCTACCCCCCAAACCCCAATTTTACCCCCCAAACCCCAATTCTGCCCCCCTAACCCCCCATTTCTCCCCCCAGACCCCATTTCCCCCCCTCCATCCTCACTTTTCCCCGCTCAGGAGCCCTCCCAGTGCCCCCCCCCAACCCAGTTGGCTGCTCTTACTGGTTTTACTGGTGTACTGGACCTCGAACTCGATGCTCTCCTGCTCGGGGTGGGCGAGGGTCCAACCCAGCAGCGTGAAATCCTCGCCCACCTCCCGCACCTCCACGCTCTTCAGCACTGGGAGCACTGGGGGGGCACAGAGGGGGGGTCAGCGGGGACCAGTGCCCCCCAGTCCCCTCCCAGTGCCCCCCAGTCCCCTCCTAGTGAGCCCCCAGTGCCCCCATTCCCCTCCCAGTGAGCCCCCAGTGCCCCCCAGTGCCCCCAGTCCCTTCCCAGTGCCTCCCAGTGAGCTCCCAGTGCCCCCATTCCCCTCCCAGTGCCTCCCAGTCCCCCCAGTGCTCTCCATTCCCCTCCCAGTGCCCCCCATTCCCCTTCCAGTGAGCCCCAAATGCCCCCATTCCCCTCCCAGTGAGCCCCCAGTCCCTCCCAGTGCCCCCCAGTGCCCCCATTCCCTTCCCAGTGACCCCCAGTCCCTCCCAGTCCCCCCCAGTGAGCCCCCAGTGCCCCCATTCCCCTCCCAGTGCCCCCCATTCCCCTCCCAGTGAGCCCCCAGTCCCTCCCAGTGAGCCCCCAGTCCCTCCCAGTGCCCCCCAGTGCCCCCATTCCCCACCCAGTGAGCCCCCAGTCCCTCCCAGTGCCCCCCATTCCCCTTCCAGTGCTCCCCATTCCCCTCCCAGTGCCTCCCAGTGACCCCTAGTGCCTCCCAGTGAGCCCCCAGTGCCCCCATTCCCCTCCCAGTGAGCCCTCAGTCCCTCCCAGTGCCCCCCAGTGGGCCCCCAGTGACCCCCAGTGCCTCCCAGTGAGCCCCAAATGCCCCCATTCCCCTCCCAGTGCTCCCATTCCCCTCCCAGTGAGCCCCCAGTCCCTCCCAGTGCCCCCCAGTGCCCCCCATTCCCCTCCCAGTGCCCCCCATTACCCTCACAGTGCCTCCCAGTGAGCTCCCAGTCCCTCCCAGTAAGCCCCCAGTGCCCCCATTCCCCTCCCAGTGACGCCCAGTGCCTCCCAGTGAGCCCCCAGTGCCTCCATTCCCCTCCCAGTGCCTCCCAGTCCCCCCCAGTGCCCCCCATTCCCTTCCCAGTGACACCCAGTGCCTCCCAGTGCCCCCCATTCCCCTCCCAGTGAGCCCCCAGTGCCCCCATTCCCCTCCCAGTGCCTCCCAGTCCCCCCCAGTGCCCCCCATTCCCCTCCCAGTCCCCCCCAGTGCCCCCATTCCCTTCCCAGTGACCCCCAGTGCCTCCCAGTCAGCCCCCAGGGCCTCCCAGTGCCTCTTAGCCCCGCCCCTTTCCCTTAGCCCCGCCCCAAGGAGCCGTTCCCGCCCTCTTAGCCCCGCCCCCTTCCCTTAGCCCCGCCCACAGGGAGCAGTTCCCGCCCTCTTAGCCCCGCCCCTTTCCCTTAACCCCGCCCACAGGGAGCAGTTCCCGCCCTCTTAGCCCCGCCCCTTTCTCGATTCCCGCCCCTTTAGCCCCGCCCCTTTCCCGGGCTCCGGCCTCAGGTAGCAGTTCCCGCCCTCTTAGCCCCGCCCCTTTACCCTTAGCCCCGCCCCACGAGCCGTTCCCGCCCTCTTAGCCCCGCCCCCTTCCCTTAGCCCCGCCCCCCTGAGCCGTTCCCGCCCTCTTAGCCCCGCCCCCTTCCCCCTTAGCCCCGCCCCCTTACCCGGTTCCGGCCTCAGGGACCCGGTGCGGGCGAGCGCGGGCCCCGCCCCCCGCGCCGTGAGCGCGCGCAGCGTGAGGCGGTAGCGCGCGCGCGGGAGGAGCCGCTCCAGGGTCACGTTGAGCGCGAGCGGCGGCAGCGGCAGCTCCAGCGCGGGGGGCGGCGGCGCCTCCGGGGGCGCCTCTGGGGGGGGGGGGGGCGGTCACCCCAGTGCCCCCCAGTGCCCCCAGTGACTCCCAGTGCCTCCCAGTGCCCCCCAGTGCCCCCCAGTCCCTCCCAGTGCTTCCCAGTCCCTCCCAGTGCCCCCCAGTGCCTCCCAGTGCCCCCAGTCCCCTCCCAGTGCCCCCCAGTGCCTCCCAGTCCCCTCCCAGTGCCTCCCAGTGCCTCCCAGTCCCCTCCCAGTGCCCCCCAGTGCCTCCCAGTCCCTCCCAGTCCCCTCCCAGTCCCCTCCCAGTGCCTCCCAGTCCCTCCCAGTGGCCCCCAGTGCCCCCCAGTCCCCTCCCAGTCCCTCCCAGTGCCCCCAGTCCCCTCCCAGTGCCCCCCAATCCCTCCCAGTCCCCTCCCAGTGCCCCCCAGTCCCATCCCAGTGCCCCCCAATCCCTCCCAGTCCCCTCCCAGTGCCCCCCAGTCGCCTCCCAGTGACTCCCAGTCCCCTCCCAGTGCCCCCAGTGCCCCCCAGTGCCCCCTAGTGCTCCCCAGTCCCTCCCAGTCCATCCCAGTGCCTCCCAGTCCCCTCCCAGTGCCCCCCAGTCCCTCACAGTGCCCCCCAGTGCCCCCCAGTCCCTCCCAGTGCCTCCCAGTGCCCCCCAGTCCCTCCCAGTCCCCTCCCAGTGCCCCCCAGTCCCTCCCAGTGCCCCCCAGTCCCTCCCAGTCCCCTCCCAGTGCCTCCCAGTGACCCCCAGTCCATCACAGTGCCTCCCAGTCCCCTCCCAGTGCCCCCAGTGCCCCCCAGTGCCCCCCAGTGCCCCCCAGTCCCTCCCAGTACCTCCCAGTGCCTCCCAGCCCCCTCCCTGTGCCCCCCCAGTCCCTCCCAGTGCCCCCCAGTGCCCCCCAGTGCCTCCCAGTCCCTTCCCAGTGCCCCCGAGTGCCTCCCAGTCCCCTCCCAGTGCCCCCCAGTGCCTCCCAGTGCCCCCAGTCCCCTCCCAGTGCCCCCCAGTGCCCCCCAGTGCCCCCAGTCCCCTCCCAGTGCCCCCCAGTGCCCCCAGTGCCTCCCAGTCCCTCCCAGTCCCTCCCAGTGCCTCCCAGTCCCCTCCCAGTGCCTCCCAGTGCCTCCCAGTCCCCTCCCAGTGCCTCCCAGTGCCTCCCAGTGCCTCCCAGTGCCTCTCAGTCCATCCCAGTCCCCTCCCATTCCCCTCCCAGTGCCCCCCAGTCCCCCCCCAGTCCCCTCCCAGTGCCCCCCAGTGCCCCCCGTCCTCCCCCAGTGCCCCCCAGTCCCCCCCATTCCCCTCCCAGTGCCCCCCAGTCCCCTCCCAGTGCCCCCCCTTCCCCTCCCAGTGCCCCCCATTCCCCTCCCAGTGCCCCCCAGTCCCCTCCCAGTGCCCCCCAGTCTCACCCAGTTGGTACTGGAGCAGGAAACCAGTCAGGACGCCGTTGGGGTGTCGCGGGCGCTTCCAGCGCAGCAGCAGCGCCGAGTCCCCCACGCGCTCCACGCGCAGCTCCTCGGGGGGGCCCGGCACTGCGGGGGGGTCAGTGCGCCCCGGAACACCCCGACCCCCCCAAACACCCCCAACCCCCAAGATCGGGGGTCCCAGCTCGGATTTTGGGGTCTGAGGGGGGTCCCAGATTGGATTTTGGGGGGCAGAGAGGGTCTGGGGGGGTCCCAGCTTGGATTTTGGGGTCTGAGGGGGGTCCCAGCTCGGATTTTGGGGTGCAGAGAGGGTCTGGGAGGGTCCCAGCTCGGATTTTGGGGTGCAGAGAGGGTCTCGGGGGTGTCCCAGTTTGGATTTTGGGGTGCAGAGAGGGTCTGGGGGGGGTCCCAGCTTGGATTTTGGGCTCTGGGGGGCGTCCCAGCTCGGATTTTGGGGTGCAGAGAGGGTCTGGGGGGGGTCCCAGCTTGGATTTTGGGGTCTGATGGGGGTCCCAGATTGGATTTTGGGGTGCAGAGAGGGTCTGGGGGGGGTCCCACCTTGGATTTTGGGGTCTGAGGGGTGTCCCAGCTTGGATTTTGGGGTGCAGAGAGGGTCTGGGGGGGGTCCCAGCTCAGATTTTGGGGTCTGAGAGGGGTCCCAGATTGGATTTTGGGGTGCAGAGAGGGTCTGGGGGGGAGTCCCATCTCAGATTTTGGGGTTCGGGGGGGGTCCCATCTCAGATTTTGGGGTCTGGGGGGGTCCCATCTCAGATTTTGGGGTATGAGGGGGGTCCCCAGCTCTGATTTTTGAGTCTGGGGGGGTTCCCATCTCAGATTTTGGGTGTTGGGGGGGTCCCAGCTCTGATTTTTGAGTCTGGGGTGAGTCCCAGCTCAGATATCGAGGTGCTGGGGGGTGTCTGGGGGGGGTGTCCCATCTCAGATTTTGGGGTTCGGGGGGGTCCCATCCCAGATTTTGGAGCCTGGGGGGGTCCCAGCTCAGATTTTGAGATGCAGGGTGGGTCTAAGGGGGTCGGGGTCCCAGCTCAGATTTTGGGGTTCGGGGCGGGGGGGGGGGGTCCCAGGCTGGATTTTGGGGTTCGGGGGGGGGGGGTGTCTCACCTCCCTCGGGGGTGTGGAAGCGGATCTCGTCGCTGGGGGGCCCGGCCCCCCTCCCGTTGAGGACGTGGACGCGCAGCCGGTAGCGGCTCCAGGGCCGGAGCCCCCCGAGAAGGGCCCCCCCCGAGCCCCCCCCGGGCACCCACAGCACCGAGGGGGGGGGCCCCGAGGGGGGGGGGGGGGACCCCGGGGGGGGGCGCCTGGCGGCGAGCGCGGTCACCCACCCAGCCCTCGCGCCAGTACAGGACCTGGGGGGGGGGAAAAAAGGGGGGTTCAGGGGGTCCCCAAAACACACAGACCCCCCCCCGGGCAAATAATCCCCCCCCCGACCCCCAAAACCCACAATGAACCCCAAAAATCACAGTCCCCCCCGTCGATTATTCATCCCTAGAGCCAATATGGGACCTGGGGGGGGAAAAAAGGGGGGTTCAGGGGGACCCCAAAACACACAGACCCCCCCCCGGTCAAATAATCCCCCCCCGAACCCAAAAACCCACAATGAACCCCAAAAATCACAGTCCCCCCCCTCGATTATTCATCCCTAGAGCCAATATGGGACCTGGGGGGGGATAAAAGGGGGTTCAGGGGGTCCCCAAAACACACAGACCCCCCCCCCGGTCAAATAATCCCCCCCCCGACCCCCAAAACCCACAATGAACCCCAAAAATCACAGTCCCCCCCCTCGATTATTCATCCCTAGAGCCAATATGGGATCTGGGGGGGGAAAAAAAGGGGGGTTCAGGGGGACCCCAAAACACACAGACCCCCCCCCGGTCAAATAATCCCCTTCCCCGAACCCAAAAACTCACAAAGAACCCCAAAAATCACAGTCCCCCCCCTCGATTATTCATCCCTAGAGCCAATATGGGACCTGGGGGGGGATAAAAGGGGGTTCAGGGGGTCCCCAAAACACACAGACCCCCCCCCCGGTCAAATAATCCCCCTCCCCGAACCCAAAAAACCACGAAGAACCCCAAAAACCCACAATGAACCCCAAAAATCACAGTCCCCCCCCTCGATTATTCATCCCTAGAGCCAATATGGGACCTGGGAGGGGGGAGAAGGGGGTTCAGGGGGTCCCCAAAACACACAGACCCCCCCAGAACCCCATAGCCCCCCCAAAATAGACCCTGGGGGGGTAAATGGGGGTCCCCAAATCCCACAGCCCCCCCAAAATAGACCCTGGGAGGGTAAATGGGGGTCCCCAAATCCCACAGCCCCCCCAAAATAGACCCTGGGGGGGTAAATGGGGGGTCCCCGAACCCCCCAGCCCCCCCAAAATAGTCCAAGGGGGGGTCCCCCCATACCTGGAAGCCGCGCAGCCGCCCCCGCAGGTTTTCGGGGGTCTTGTTCAGGGTCCAGCTCACCCGCACGTGGGTGCTGTTCAGGATCTCCACCCCCAGGTTTTCGGGGTACACCAGCGGCACTGGGGGGGAGGGTGAACAGATTTGGGGTCCCCCCTCAATTTAGGGTCCCCCAGCCCCCCCCAGATTCGGGGTCCCCCCCATTTTAAGGTCTCCCAGCACCCCCAGATTCAGATTCCCCCCACCCTGAGCTCCCAGAGCCCCCAGTTTTGGGGTCCCCCCCCATTTTAGGGTCTCCCAGCCCCCTCAGTTTTGGGGTCACCCCATTTTAGGGTCTCCCAGCACCCCCAGTTTTGGGGTCCCCCAATTTTAAGGTTTCCAAACCCCCCCAGATTCAGATTCCCCGCACCCTGAGCTCCCAGGGCCCCCAGTTTTGGGGTCCCCCCCCATTTTAGGGTCTCCCAGCACCCCCAGTTTTGGGGTCCCCCCCATTTTAGGGTCTCCCAGCACCCCCAGTTTTGGGGTCCCCCCATTTTAGGGTCTCCAACCCCCCCCAGATTCAGATTCCCCCCACCCTGAGCTCCCAGAGCCCCCAGTTTTGGGGTCCCCCCCCATTTTAGGGTCTCCCAGACCCCTCAGTTTTGAGGTCACCCCATTTTAGGGTCTCCCAGCACCCCCAGATCCGGGGTCCCCCCCATTTTAGGGTCTCCCAGCCCCCCCAGATTTGGGGTCCCCCCATTTTAGGGTCTCCAACCCCCCCCAGATTCAGATTCCCCCCACCCTGAGCTCCCAGAGCCCCCAGTTTTGGGGTCCCCCCGCATTTTAGGGTCTCCCAGCCCCCCCAGATTCGGGGTCACCCCAATTTTAGCGTCTCCAAACCCCCCCAGATTCAGATTCCCCCCACCCTGAGCTCCCAGAGCCCCCAGTTTTGGGGTCCCCTCGCATTTTAGGGTCTCCCAGCCCCCCCAGATTCGGGGTGCTGCCCCCCCCCCCCCCGAGGTTTCGGGGTCCCCCACTCACGATCCTCCCCGGAGAAGCCGACAACGAGGGGGGGTTCGGGCCCCTTCCCGGCCTCGTTCTGCGCCTGCACGCGGATCTCGTAGGGGCTGAAAGTCGGGGTGCCCCCCACCACCACGGGGGGGTCCCCCACAATCCGCTCCTGCCAGGCCTCCTTCGGCGCCTCCTGCGGCTTCCACTGCACCCGGTACCGGACGTGGGGCGCGTTCCAGTCCCGCGGCGGCAGCGGCTGCAACCCCGACACCCCCTGAACCCCCAAAGCCAACCGGCACCCCCAGATCCACCCCGAACCGCAGCCTGGACCCCAAAAACCAGCTTCAAAATAGAGCTTGAAACCCCAAAACAGCCAGAAAATAGAGCCTGAAACCCAAAACAGCCTCAAAATAGAGCCTGAACCCCAAAAAACAGCCTCAAAATAGAGCCTGAACCCCAAAAAACAGCTTCAAAACAGAGCCTGAACCCCAAAATCCAACCAGCACCCCCAGATCCACCCCAAACCGCAGCCTGGACCCCAAAAAAACGACCCAAAATAGAGCTTGAAACCCCAAAACAGCCACAAAATAGAGCCTGAACCCCCAAACCAGCCTCAAAATAGAGCCTGAACCCCAAAAAACAGCCTCAAAATAAAGCCTGAACCCCAAAATCCAACCAGCACCCCCAGATCCACCCCAAACCGCAGCCTGGACCCCAAAAACCAGCTTCAAAATAGAGCTTGAAACCCAAAAAAAGCCAGAAAATAGAGCCTGAACCCCAAATCCAGCCCCAAAATAGAGCCTGAACCCCAAAAAACAGCCTCAAAATAGAGCCTGAACCCCAAAAACCAGCTTCAAAATAGAGCCTGAACCCCCAAATCCAACCGGCACCCCCAGATCCACCCCAAACCGCAGCCTGGACCCCAAAAACCAGCTTCAAAATAGAGCTTGAAACCCAAAAAAAGCCAGAAAATAGAGCCTGAACCCCAAATCCAGCCCCAAAATAGAGCCTGAACCCCAAAAAACAGCCTCAAAATAGAGCCTGAACCCCAAAAACCAGCTTCAAAATAGAGCCTGAACCCCAAAATCCAACCGGCACCCCCAGATACACCCCAAACCGCAGCCTGGACCCCAAAAACCAGCTTCAAAATAGAGCTTGAAACCCCAAAACAGACGCAAAATAGAGCCTGAACCCCCAAAACAGCCTCAAAATAGAGCCTGAACCCCAAAAACCAGCTTCAAAATAGAGCCTGAACCCCAAAATCCAACCGGCACCCCCAGATACACCCCAAACCGCAGCCTGGACCCCAAAAACCAGCTTCAAAATAGAGCTTGAAACCCCAAAACAGCCCCAAAATAGAGCCTGAACCCCCAAAACAGCCTCAAAATAGAGCCTGAACCCCCCAAAACAGCCTCAAAATAGAGCCTGAACCCCAAAATCCAACCAACACCCCCAGATCCACCCCAAACCGCAGCCTGGACCCCAAAACCCAGCTTCAAAATAGAGCTTGAAACCCCAAAACAGCCGCAAAATAGAGCCTGAAACCCAAATCCAGTCTCAAAATAGAGCCTGAACCCCAAAAAACAGCCTCAAAATAGAGCCTGAACCCCAAAAACCAGCCTCAAAATAGAGCCTGAACCCCCAAATCCAACCGGCACCCCCAGATCCACCCCAAACCGCAGCCTGGACCCCAAAAAACCAACCCAAAATAGAGCTTGAAACCCCAAAACAGCCGCAAAATAGAGCCTGAAACCCAAATCCAGCCCCAAAATAGAGCCTGAACCCCAAAAAACAGCCTCAAAATAGAGCCTGAACCCCAAAAAACAGCCTCAAAATAGAGCGTGAACCCCAAAATCCAACCGGCACCCCCAGATCCACCCCAAACCGCAGCCTGGACCCCAAAAAACCGACCCAAAATAGAGCTTGAAACCCCAAAAGAGCCAGAAAATAGAGCCTGAACCCCAAATCCAGCCCCAAAATAGAGCCTGAACCCCAAAAAACAGCCTCAAAATAGAGCCTGAACCCCAAAAAACAGCCTCAAAATAGAGCCTGAACCCCCAAATCCAACTGGCACCCCTAGATCCACCCCAAGCCGCAGGCTGGACCCCAAAAACCAGCTTCAAAATAGAGCTTGAAACCCGAAAACAGCCTCAAAATAGAGCCTGAACCCCAAAAAACAGCCTCAAAATAGAGCCTGAACCCCCAAATCCAACCAGCACCCCCAGATCCACCCCAAACCGCAGACTGAACCCCAAAAACCAGCTTCAAAATAGAGCTTGAAACCCCAAAACAGCAAGAAAATAGAGCCTGAACCCCAAATCCAGCCCCAAAATAGAGCCTGAACCCCAAAAAACAGCCTCAAAATAGAGCCTGAACCCCCAAATCCAACTGGCACCCCTAGATCCACTCCAAACTGCAGCCTGAACCCCAAAAACCAGCTTCAAAATAGAGCTTGAAACCCCAAAACAGCCACAAAACGGAGCCTGAAACCCAAATCCAGCCCCAAAATAGAGCCTGAACTCCAAAAAACAGCCTCAAAATAGGGCCTGAACCCCAAAAACCAGCCTCAAAATAGAGCCTGAACCCCCAAATCCAACCAGCACCCCCAGATCCACCCCAAACCGCAGCCTGGACCCCAAAAACCAGCTTCAAAATAGAGCTTGAAACCCCAAAACAGCCGCAAAATAGAGCCTGAACCCCCAAAACAGCCTCAAAATAGAGCCTGAACCCCAAAAAACAGCCTCAAAACAGAGCCTGAACCCCAAAATCCAACCGGCACCCCCAGATCCACCCCGAACCGCAGCCTGAACCCCAAAAACCAGCTTCAAAATAGAGCTTGAAACCCCAAAACAGCCTCAAAATAGAGCCTGAACCCCAAAAAACAGCCTCAAAATAGAGCCTGAACCCCAAAAAACAGCCTCAAAATAGAGCCTGAACCCCAAAATGCAACCAGCACCCCCAGATCCACCCCGAACCGCAGCCTGGACCCCAAAAACCAGCTTCAAAATAGAGCTTGAAACCCGAAAACAGCCCCAAAATAGACCCTGAACCCCCAAAACAGCCTCAAAATAGAGCCTGAACCCCAAAAAACAGCCTCAAAATAGAGCCTGAACCCCCAAATCCATCCAGGACCCCCAAACCCAAGACCAAAATAGAGCTTGAACCCCCAAATCCACCTGAGACCCTTAAATCCGGCCCCAAATAGAGCCTGGACCCCAAAAACCAGCCCCAAACCAGAGCCTGGACCCCCAAACCAGCCTCAAAATAGAGCCTGAACCCCAAAATCCATCCGGGACCCCCAAGTCCAGCCCCAACCCCCATATCCAACGCCCCCAGGACCCCTGAACCCCCAAATTAGCTGCCCCCCCGTACCTCCCAGGTGATGACGAGGTTGTTGGTCTCGTTCCCCTCCCCTTTCACCCCCTCGGGGTTGCGTTCAGGGGCTGGGGGTGAAATTGGGGTTCAGGGACCCCCACAAAACTCCCCCTGACCCTTTGGGGGGGGGCAGGGGTGAGGGAAGAAGAGGGTTTTGGGGTACAGGGGTGGTTCGGGGGGCACAGGAGGTGGGTTTTGGGGTACTGGAGGCATTTTTGGGGGGTCCTGGGCTTGATTTTTGGGGGGCAGGGGCATATTTGGGGGTACAGGAGGTATCTTGGGTGCACAGGGGGTGGTTTTGGGGGTACAGGAATCATTTTGGGGGGTCCGGGGGCATTTTTGGGGGTCCAGGGGTCATTTTTGGGGGTCCAAGAGTAATTTTTGGGTTATAGGGGTCATTTTTGGAGGCACGAGGGGCATTTTTGGGGGTACACAGGACAGTTTTGGGGTATAGGGGTCATTTTGGGGGGTCTAGGGGTCATTTTTGGGGGTCCAAGAGTAATTTTTGGGTTATAGGGGTCATTTTTGGAGGCACGAGGGGCATTTTTGGGGGTACACAGGGCAGTTTTGGGGTTCCGGGGGCATTTTTGGGGGTCTAGGGGTCATTTTTGGGGGTCCAAGAGTAATTTTTGGGTTATAGGGTCATTTTTGGAGGCACGAGGGGCATTTTGGGGGGCACAGAGGGCGGTTTTGGGGTTCCAGGGCTCATTTTTGGGGGTCCACGAGTAATTTTTGGGTTACAGGGGTCATTTTTGGAGGCACGAGAGTCATTTTTGGGGGTTCAGAGGGCGGGTTTGGGCGTCTGGGGGCATTTTTGGGGGCCCAGGAGCCATTTTGGGGGGTACAGAGGGCAGTTTTGGGCGTCTGGGGGCATTTTTGGGGGTCCAGGAGTCATTTCTGGAGGTACAGAGGACGGTTTTGGGCTATAGGGATAATTTTTGGGGGTCCAGGGGTCATTTTTGGGGGTCCAAGAGTAATTTTTGTGTTATAGGGATCATTTTTGGAGGCACGAGGGGCATTTTGGGGGGTACAGAGGGTGGGTTTTGGGGTATAGGGGGCATTTTGGGGGGTCCAGAGGTCATTTCTAGGGTATAGAGGTCATTTTTGGAGGCACAAGGGTCATTTTTGGGGGTACAGAGAGCGGTTTTGGGGGTCCAGGAGTCATTTCTGGGGGCCCAAGAGTAATTTTTGGGTTATAGGGGTCATTTTTGGAGGCACGAGGGGCGTTTTTGGGGGTACAGAGGACAGTTTTGGGGTATAGGGGTCATTTTGGGGGGTCTAGGGGTCATTTTTGGGGGTCCAAGAGTAATTTTTGTGTTATAGGGGTCATTTTTGGAGGCACGAGGGGCATTTTTGGGGGTACAGAGGGCAGTTTTGGGGTTCCGGGGGCATTTTTGGGGGTCCAGGCATCATTTCTGGGGGTCCAAGAGTAATTTTTGTGTTATAGGGGTCATTTTTGGAGGCACGAGGGGCATTTTTGGGGGTACAGAGGGCGGTTTTGGGGTTCCGGGGTCATTTTTGGGGGTCCAGGGGTCATTTTTGGGGGCCCAAGAGTAATTTTTGGGTTATAGGGGTCGCTTTTGGAGGCACGAGGGGCATTTCTGGGGGTACAGAGGGCAGTTTTGGGGTTCCAGGGGTCATTTTTGGGGGTCCAAGAGTAATTTTTGTGTTATAGGGGTCATTTTTGGAGGCACGAGGGGCATTTTTGGGGGTACAGAGGGCGGTTTTGGGGTTCCAGGGGTCATTTTTGGGGGCCCAAGAGCAATTTTTGGGTTATAGGGGTCATTTTTGGGGGCACAGAGGGCGGGTTTTGGGGTATAGGGGTGATTTTTGGGGTACGGGGTCAGGTTTTCCGGGGTTTGGGGGGTCGGGTTTCGGGGTGCAGGGGGGTTTCGGGGTCCCTCACCGGCCGGGGCGGTGACGACGGGCGCAGTCGGGGTGCTGGGGTCCCCCCGGCCGTAGGCGTTGGCCGCCACCACCCGGAATCGGTACCGACCGTACGGGGAGAGATGGAAGCGGGCCCAGAGCTGCCCCCCCGGCACCGTGAGGCGCTCCCCGAAGCGCCCCGGGGCGAAGAATCCTTCCTCCTCCTCCACCACGAACTCTGGGGGGGCAAAGAGAACCCCGAAATTAGAACCGGCGCCCCGAAAAACCCCAGAATCCGCTCCAAAACCTACCCCGCACCCCTCAAAAAACCCCAAATCCACTCAAAAATCCACTCTGCACCCCCAAAAAAAACCCCAAATCCCACCCTGCAACCCCAAAAAAGCTGAGAATCCGCTCAAAAATCCACCCTGAACCCCAAAAAAACCCTAAAAAAACCCCCAACCCCCCCCTGCACCCCCAAGAAAACAGAATACACCCCAAAAACCCACCCTGAACCCCCAAAAAACCCTAAAAAAACCCCCAAACCCCACCCTGCACCCCGAGAAAAGCCGAGAATCCGCTCAAAAATCCACCCTGCACCCCAAAAAACCCCAGAATCCACCCCAAAAATCCACCCTGCACCCCAAAAAACCCCAGAATACACCCCAAAAATCCACCCTGAACCCCCAAAAACCCCTAAAAAAAACCCCAAACCCACCCTGTACCCCCCAAAAAAGCCGAGAATCCACTCAAAATCCCACCCTGCACCCCCAAAAAAGCCAAGAATCCGCTCAAAAATCCACCCTGAACCCCAAAAAAAACGTAAACCCCCCCCCAAAGCCCCCCTGCACCCCCAAGAAAACAGAATACACCCCAAAAACCCACCTTGAACCCCCAAAAAACCCTAAAAAAACCCCAAACCCCACCCTGCACCCTGAGAAAAGCCGAGAATCCGCTCAAAAATCCACCCTGCACCCCAAAAAACCCTAAAAAAACCCCAACCCCCCACCCTGAACCCCCCAAAACCCCAAATTCCCCCCATTTCCCCCAGTTCTGCCTCCATTTCCCCCCCGTTTCCCTCCCAGTTCCCCCCTCGCCCACCCCCCCCAGTCCCTCCCAGTGCCCCCCAGTCCCTCCCAGTGCCCCCCAGTCCCTCCCAGTCCCCTCCCAGTGCCTCCCAGTCCCTCCCAGTCCCCTCCCAGTCCCTCCCAGTCCCTCCCAGTCCCCTCCCAGTGCCCCCCAGTCCCTCCCAGTCCCCTCCCAGTCCCCCCAGTCCCTCCCAGTCCCCTCCCAGTCCCTCCCAGTCCCTCCCAGTGCCCCCCAGTCCCTCCCAGTCCCCTCCCAGTGCCTCCCAGTCCCCTCCCAGTCCCTCCCAGTCCCCTCCCAGTCCCTCCCAGTCCCTCCCAGTCCCCTCCCAGTCCCCTCCCAGTCCCCTCCCAGTCCCCTCCCAGTGCCCCCCAGTCCCTCCCAGTCCCTCCCAGTCCCCTCCCAGTCCCTCCCAGTCCCCTCCCAGTCCCTCCCAGTCCCTCCCAGTCCCTCCCAGTCCCCTCCCAGTGCCCCCCAGTCCCTCCCAGTCCCTCCCAGTCCCCTCCCAGTCCCTCCCAATCCCCTCCCAGTCCCTCCCAGTCCCTCCCAGTCCCCTCCCAGTCCCCTCCCAGTCCCCTCCCAGTCCCCTCCCAGTGCCTCCCAGTCCCCTCCCAGTCCCTCCCAATCCCCTCCCAGTCCCTCCCAGTCCCTCCCAGTCCCCTCCCAGTCCCCTCCCAGTCCCCTCCCAGTCCCCTCCCAGTGCCCCCCAGTCCCTCCCAGTCCCTCCCAGTCCCCTCCCAGTCCCTCCCAGTCCCCTCCCAGTCCCTCCCAGTCCCTCCCAGTCCCCTCCCAGTGCCCCCCAGTCCCTCCCAGTCCCCTCCCAGTCCCCCCAGTCCCTCCCAGTCCCCTCCCAGTGCCCCCCAGTCCCTCCCAGTCCCCCCAGTCCCTCCCAGTCCCCTCCCAGTCCCTCCCAGTCCCTCCCAGTGCCCCCCAGTCCCTCCCAGTCCCCTCCCAGTCCCTCCCAGTCCCTCCCAGTCCCCTCCCAGTCCCTCCCAGTCCCCTCCCAGTCCCCTCCCAGTCCCTCCCAGTCCCCTCCCAGTCCCTCCCAGTCCCCTCCCAGTCCCTCCCAGTCCCCTCCCAGTGCTCCCAGTTCCCCCCCTCACTCTCCACGGGGCTGTTGTGCTCCTCGCCCGGGGTCCAGCTCAGCCGGACCTCCCGCTCCCCGAGCTCCTGCACCCGCAGCTCCCGAACTGGTCCCGGACGGCCTGGGGGGAAACTGGGGTTACTGGGAGCACTGGGAGACACTGGGAGGGACTGGGAGGGGACTGGGAGGGACTGGGAGGGACTGGGAGGGGACTGGGAGGGACTGGGAGGGACTGGGAGGGACTGGGAGGGGACTGGGAGGGGACTGGGAGGCACTGGGAGGGGACTGGGAGGGGACTGGGAGGGACTGGGAGGGACTGGGAGGGACTGGGAGGGGACTGGGAGGGACTGGGAGGGACTGGGAGGGACTGGGAGGGGACTGGGAGGGACTGGGAGGGACTGGGAGGGGACTGGGAGGGGACTGGGAGGGACTGGGAGGGACTGGGAGGGACTGGGGGGACTGGGAGGGGACTGGGAGGGGACTGGGAGGGACTGGGAGGGACTGGGAGGGACTGGGAGGGACTGGGAGGGGACTGGGAGGGACTGGGAGGGGACTGGGAGGGACTGGGAGGGACTGGGAGGCACTGGGAGGGACTGGGGGGGACTGGGGGAACTGGGAGCACTGGGAGCACTGGGTTTGGGGTCCCCTTTGGGGTCTGGGGCCCCCCCAGGGGATTGGAGCCACCAACTTTGGGGTCCCCCCATGTTTTTAGGGACCCCCTCTGAGATTTGGGGACCCCCCTGAGCTTTGGGGGGACCCCCCCTGAGTTTTGGGGACCCCCCCTGAGCTTTGGGGACCCCCCCCCATTCTCAAGCCGCTCACCGCGACACGAAAGCCCATGAGGATCTAGATCCCTCACCCCAGGGTTTTGGGGACCCCCTCCCAATTTTAGGGACCCCCCCCGCGGATTTTGGGGTCCCCCTCGATCCTACGGACCCCTCTGAGCTTTGAGGCCCCCCCCAGGATTTTGGGGTCCCCCCCATTCTCAAGCCGCTCACTGCGACACGGAAGCTTTTGGGAAGCCCGCGAGGATCTGGGTCCCTCACCCCAGGGTTTTGGGGACCCCCTCCCGGTTTTAGGGCCCCCCCCCCGTGGATTTTGGGGTCCCCCCCGGTTTTGGGGACCCCCCCTCACCCACGACACGCAGCTGGGCCTCGGCCAGGGCGGCGTCCAGGGGGGTCCAAGCGCGGCAGCCGATGGTTCCCTGGTCCCCGTAATCCACTCCGGACACCGTCAGCGTCTCCGCGGACACCGAATACCTGGGGGGGGGGGAGGAAAAAAGGGGGTGCTGGGGGGTCCCCCAAAAACAAGGGGACCCCAAAACCCACCCACACCCCCCTAGAATTCACCTTGGGACCCCACGTTCCTCCCGGCAGGCGCGCGACCCCCACCCCGTGTCCCCAAATCGCCCCCCGTGTCCCCAAATCGCCTCCTTGCGCCCCCAAAATCCAGCACCTGCACCCCAAAATCCAGCATCTGCACCCCAAAATTCAGCACCTGCACCCCAAAATCCAGCACCTGCACCCCCTTGCACCCCCAAATCGCCCTTTCCCTCAAAAAAATCCCTCCTGGGACACTCTAAGGCCCCTCAAATCCCTCCTGAGACCCCCACAGCCCTCCTGGGACCCCTTAGAGCTCCCTTGGGACCCTCTAGGCCCCCCCAAATCCCTCCTGGCACCCCCAGATCCCTCTAGGGACCCCTTAAACCCCTTTTGGAACCCCCTATGCCCCCCAAAACCCCTCCTGGGACCCCCTTAGCACCCCCCAATCCCTCCTGGGACCCCCAGATCCCTCCTGGGACCCCTTAGAGCCCCCTTGGGATCCCCTAAGCCCCCCCAAATCTCTCCTGGGACCCCCAGATCCCTCCTGGGACCCCTTAAAACCCATTTGGAACCCCCTATGCCCCCCCCCAATCCCTTCTGGGACCCCAAAAACCCTCCCAAATCCCTCCTAGGACCCCCTTAGCACCCCCAGTCCCTCCTGGGACCCCCAGCTCCCTCCTGGGACCCCTTAGAGCTCCCTTGGGACCCTCTAAGCCCCCCTAAATCTCTCCTGGGACCCCCAGATCCCTCCTGGGACCCCTTAGAGCCTCCTTGAGACCCTCTAAGCCCCCCCCAGTCCCTCTAGGGACCCCTTAAAGCCCATTCGGAACCCCCTACGCCCCCCAAAATCCCTTCTGGGACCCCCAGAACCCTCTCAAATCCCTCCTGGGACCCCCAGAGCCCTCTAGGGACCCCTTAAAGCCCCTTTGGAACCCCCTACACCCCCCAAAATCCCTTCTGGGACCCCCTTAGCACTCCCCAATCCCTTCTGGGACCCCCAGGACCCCCCCAGAGCCCCCCACTTGTCGCTGTCGGCCGTCTCGGCCAGCGGGGTTCCGTCCCGTAGCCACAGGACGCCGTGGGTAGCCAGCGCGGGGTCGAAGGCGGCCACGCAGCGGAACGTCACCGTCTCCCCCTTTTTCACTGTCGCGCTTTGGGGGGGCTCCTCGATCCGCGTCGCCGCTGAGATTGGGGGGGGGGCAGAAAGAATTGGGGAGGGGGGCTTAGGAGGTCTCTAAGGGGTCGAGAGAGAGATTAGGAGGGGACAGGAAGGATTTGGGGGGCCCTGAGGGGCTCTAAGGGGTCCCAGGGGAGATTGGAGGGGTCTGGGGGGGCTTTTAAGGGGTCCCAGGGGGGCATTTGGGGGGCTAGGAAGGATTTGGGGGGTCCTGAGGGGCTCTAAGGGGTCCCGAGAGAGACTGGAGAGGGGGGCAGGAAGGATTTGGGGGGCCCTGAGGGGCTCTAAGGGGTCCCAGGGGAGATTTTGAGGGGTCTGGGGGGGCTTTTAAGGGGTCCCAGGGGGGCATTTGGGGGGCCTTGGGGGGGGTCCAAGGGGTCCCAGGTGGGATTTGGAGGGGACAGGAAGGATTTGGGGGGCCCTGGGGGGCTCTAAGGGGTCCCAGGTGGGATTTCGGGGGGGCAGGAAGGATTTGGGGGGTCCGGGGTGGGTCTAAGGGGTCCCAGGGAGATTTGAGGGGTCTAGGGGGGGCTTTTAAGGGGTCTCAGTGGGGCATTTGGGGGGTCTTGAGGGGGTCCAAGGGGTCCCAGGTGGGATTTGGGGGGGCAGGAAGGATTTGGGGGGGCCTGGGGGGCTCTAAGGTGTCCCAGGGGAGATTTGAGGGGCCTCGAGGGGCTTTTAAGGGGTCCCAGGGGGGCATTTGGGGGGTCTTGGGGGGGGTCCAAGGGGTCCCAGGTGGGATTTGGAGGGGACAGGAAGGATTTGGGGGGTCCTGGGGGGCTCTAAGGGGTCCCAGATGGGATTTGGGGGGGGCAGAAAGGATTTGGGGGGCTCCTGGGGGTCCCAGGAAGTATTTAGGGGGGCTCAGAAAGGGCTGGGGGAGGGCTGGGGGGGTCCCAAAGAGGCTCTAAGGGGTCCCAGAAGGGATTTGGGAGTTCAGGAGGGGTTTGGGGGGGTGTTGGGGGATTTTTGGGTTTGGGGGTGCCCGGGGGGGGGGTCCCCGTTACCCCTGACGAGGAGGTGGGCGCTGATGGTGGCGCTGGAGTGGGGGTTGTGGGCTCGACAGGCCAGGGCCCCCCCGTCCCCCCGCCCGAGGGCCCGAAGCGCAGGGACCCGTTGGTGAGAGCGAAGGCTCGAGGGTCCTGGAGGAGGGGGGTCCCCGCGGGGGTCAGCCTGGGGGGGCAAAGAGGGGGTGAGGGGGGCGAAAAGAGGGGTGAGGGGGGTAAAATGGGGGCGGGGGGGGGGCTGGAGGCAGAATTGGGGGGGAAATGGGGGGTAAAATGGGGGTGAGGGGGGAAAAGGGGGTGGGGGGGGCAAAATTGGGGGGTGAGGGGGGCAAAAAAGGGGTGAGGGGGTAAAATGGGGGTGAGGGGGTAAAATGGGGGGGGCTGAGAGGAGGCAGAATTGGGGGGAAATGGGGGGTAAAATGGGGTGAGGGGGGGAAAAAGAGGGGTGAGGGGGGTAAAATGGGGGTGAGGGGGGAAAAAGGCGGGAAAGGGGGAAAAGGCGGGAAAGGGGAAAAAGGCGGGAAAGGAGAAAAGGCGGGAAAGGGGGAAAAGGCGGGAAAGGAGAAAAGGCGGGAAAGGGGAAAAAGGCGGGAAAGGAGAAAATGGCGGGAAAGGGGGAAAAAGGCGGGAAAGGGGGGTGAGGGGGGAAAATGGAGGGGGAAATGGGGGGTCTGGGGGGGCAAAACGGGGGTGAGGGGTGAAATGGGGGGGACGGGGGGGGCTGGGGGAACAAACACAGGGGGCTCCAGGGGGGAAAAGAAGGGTCAGGGGGAAATGGGGGGTTTGGGGTGCGGGGGGGAGCCGGGGGGGTTTTGGGGTGCAGGGGGGTTCAGAGGGGGGTTCAGAGGGGGGTCCAGGGCGATTTTGGGGTGCTAGGGGGTTCAGAGAGGGGTCTGGGGTGGTTTTGGGGTGTGTGTGGGGGGTTCAGAGGAGGGTCCGGGGTGGTTTTGGGGTGGGGGGCTTCAGAGGGGGGTCTGGGGGGGTTTTGGGGTGCGGGGGTGTTCAGAGGGGGGTTCAGAGAGGGGTCTGGGGGGGTTTTGGGGTGTGGGGGGGGTTCAGAGAGGAGTCCAGGGGGGTTTTGGGGTGCGGGGGTGTTCAGAGGGGGGTTCAGAGAGGGGTCTGGGGGGGTTTTGGGGTGCAGGGGGGTTCAGAGAGGAGTCCAGGGGGGTTTTGGGGTGTGGGGGGGTTCAGAGGGGGATCTGGGGTGGGGTGCTGGGTTCAGAGGGGAGTCCAGGGGGTTTTGGGGTGCAGGGGGGTTCAGAGAGGGGTCCAGGGGGGGTTTGGGGTGCGGGGGGGTTCAGAGAGGGGTCCGGGGGGGTTTTGGGGTGTGGAGGGGGTTCAGAGGGAGGTCCGGGGAGGTTTTGGGGTTCAGAGAGGAGTCCAGGGGGGTTTTGGGGTGTGGGGGTGTTCAGAGAGGGGTCCGGGGAGGTTTTGGGGTGCGGGGGGGGGTTCAGAGAGGGGGCCGGGGGGGTTTTGGGGTTCAGAGAGGAGTCCAGGGGGGTTTTGGGGTGCTAGGGGGGGTGTTCAGAGAGGGTTTTGGGGAGGTTTTGGGGTTCAGAGGAGCATCCGGGAGGGTTCTGGGGGTTCGAGGGGGGGGGGGGGTTTGGGGGTTCAGAGAGGGGTCCGGGAGGGTTTTTGGGGGTCCTGGGGGTTTTGGGGGGCCCCTGACCACTCGACGGAGGGGGCGGGCGCCCCGAAAGCCCGACAGTGCAGCAGAACCGTCTGGTTCTCCACCGCCTCGTACGCCGCCTCGTCCGGCGTCAGGATCCGCACCGGCAGCTCTGGGGGGACACGGGGGGGGGATCAGGGGGGACCCCAAAACCCCCCTGGCCCCCCAAAACCACCCCCGGCACCCCAAAACCACCCTCGGCACCCCAAAACCCCCCAAAACCCCCCAAACCCACTGAGAAACCAGCAGCTCCCAGTCTGGCGTCGGGAGCCAAACCAGAAGCTCGGGGGGGGCACTAGGGGCTCAGGGGGGACCCCAAAACCCCCCCCGGCACCCCAAAACCACCCTCGGCACCCCAAACCCCCCCCCAGCACCCCAAAACCCCCCCCAGCACCCCCAAAACCCCCCAAACCCACTGAGAAACCAGCAGCTCCCAGTGTGGCGTCGGGAGCCAAACTGGAGGCTCTGGGGGGGGGGGGCAAAGGGGGGAGGGGGGACCCCAAATCCCACTCAGATCTTGGTGGCCACAATGGGGTCTGGGTGGCCACAATGGGGTCTCGGTGGCCACAATGGATTCTTGGTAGCCACAAGGGGACCTTGGTGGCCACAAGGGGGTCTTGGTGGCCACGATGGGGTCTTGGTGGCCACAATGAGGTCTTGGTGGCCACAATGGGGTCTCAATGGCCACAATGGGGTCTCGATGGCCACAATGGGGTGTGGGTGGCCACAATGAGGTCTTGGTGGCCACAATGGGGTCTCAGTGGCCATGATGGGGTCTTGGTGGCCACGATGGGGTCTGGGTGGCCACAATGGGGTCTTGGTGGCCAGGATGGGGTCTGGGTGGCCAGGATGGGGTCTCGGTGGCCACAATGGGGTCTGGGTGGCCACAATGGGGTCTGGGTGGCCACGATGGGGTGTGGGTGGCCAGGATGGGGTGTGGGTGGCCACGGGCCCTTGGTAGCCCCCGCGGGGCCCCCGGTAGCCGCTCACCCACGACGTAGACGAAGGCGTTGGCCAGCAGGCGCCCGTGGGGGTTCTCGGCCTCGCATTGAGCCACCGTCGTGTCCTGCGGCTCCAGCCCCGCGGCCACCAGCGCCCCGGCCCGCGGCGACCAGCGCGCCCCCCCGGGGGCCTCTGCGGCCGGGGGGGGACCCCGAAATCACAGGGGACCCCGAAAACCCGCCCCACGCACCCCAAAACCACCCCAGGGACCACTAAAACCCACCCAGGGACCCCAAAAAACCACCCCAGGGACCCCAAAAATCCAGCCCAGGGACCCCTAAAACCCACCCACGGACCCCAAAACCGCCCCAGGGACCCCTAAAACCCACTCAGGGACCCCAAAAATCCACCCCAGGGACCCTAGAACACCCCAGGGACCCCAAAAATCCACCCAGGGACCCCAAAACCTCCCTGGGACCCCAAAAATCCACCCTACGGACCCCAAAACCACCCCAGAGACCACAAAAATCCACCCCAGGGACCCCAAAACCACCCCAGGGACCCCAAAAATCCACCCAGGGACCCCAAAACCTCCCTGGGACCCCAAAAATCCACCCTACGGACCCCAAAACCACCCCAGAGACCACTAAAACCCACCCAGGGACCCCAAAAAACCAGCCCAGGGACCCCAAAACCACCTCAGGGACCCTAGAACACCCCAGGGACCCCAAAAACCCACCCCAGGGACCCCAAAACCACCCCAGGGGCCCCTAAAACCCACTCAGGGACCCCTAAAATGCACCCAGGGACCCCAAAAATCCATCCCTGGGACCCCAAAACCACCCCAGAGACCCCAAAAATCCAGCCCAGGGACCCCAAAAATCCATCCAGGGACCCCTAAAACCCACACACGGACCCCAAAACCGCCCCAGGGGCCCCTAAAACCCACCCCAGGGACCCCAAAACCACCCCACGGACCCCAAAAATCCACCCCAGGGACCCTAGAACACCCCAGGGACCCCAAAAATCCACCCAGGGACCCCTAAAACCCACCCCAGGGACCCCAAAACCTCCCTGGGACCCCAAAACCACCCCAGGGACCCCAAAAGCACACCAGGGACCCCAAAACACACCACCAAGGACCCTAAAACCACCCCAGAGACCCCAAAACCACCCCAGGGACCCCAAAAATCCACCCCAGCGACCCTAGAACACCCCAGGGACCCCAAAAATCCACCCCAGGGACCCCTAAACCACCCAGGGACCCCTAAAACCCACTCAGGAGTCCCTAAAACCCACCCAGGGGCCCCAAAAATCCACCCCAGGGACCCTAAAACACCCCCAGAGACCCCCAAAACACCCCAGCTCCCTCCCAGTCCCCTCTCAGTGCCCCCCAGTGCCCCCCAGTGCCCCCCAGCTCCCTCCCAGTGCCTCCCAGTGCCCCCCAGTGCCCGTTACCGTGCAGGGGGACCCCGTTGAGGCGCCAGGTGATGCGGGGGGGGGGTCGCCCCCCAACTTCGCACTCGAGCCGCGCGGCCTCCCCCGGCCCGAACACCGCGCTGCGCGGCTTCCGCTCCCAGTACGGGGCCGCTGGGCACCAGTAACCACCAGTGACCCCCCAGTAACCACCAGTGACCCCCCAGTAACCACCAGTGACCCCCAGCTCCCTCCCAGTGCCCTCCAGTGCCCCCCAGCACCCTCTCAGTACCTCCCAGTGCCTCCCAGTTCCCTCCAGTGCCCCCCAGCACCCTCCCAGTCCCTCCCAGTGCCCCCCAGTTCCCCCAACACCCACTCCAGTCCTTCCCAGTTCCCTCCCAGTCCCTCCCAGTGCCCCTCAATTCCCTCCCAGTGCCTCCATCTCCCACCCCAGTGCCCCAACCTCCCTCCCAGTGCCTCCCAGTGCCTCCCAGTGCCCCCAGCTCCCGTACCAGTGCTCCCAGCTCCCTCCCAGTGCCCCAACCTCCCTCCCAGTGCCTCCCAGTGCCCCCAGTTCCCTCCCGTCTTCCTCCCAGTGCCTCCCAGTGCCTCCCAGTGTCTCCCAGCTCCCTCCCAGTGTCTCCCAGCTCCCTCCCAGTGTCTCCCAGTGCCTCCCAGCTCCCATACCAGTGCTCCCAGCTCCCTCCCAGTGCCCCAATCTCCCTCCCAGTCCCTCCCAGCGCTCACCCATTGCCCCAATCTCATGCCCCATCACCTCAACCTCCCTCCCAGTGCCTCCCAGTCCCTCCCAGTGCTCCCAGCTCCCTCCCAGTGCCTCCCAGTTCCCTCCCAGTGCTCCCAGCTCCTTCCCAGTCCCTCCCAGTCCCTCCCAGCGCTCATCCATTGCCCCAATCTCATGTCCCATTGCCCCAATCTCCCTCCCAGTGCCTCCCAGTGCCCCCCAGTGCCTCCCAGTGCCCCCAGCTCCCATACCAGTGCTCCCAGCTCCCTTCCAGTGCCCCAATCTCCCTCCCAGTGCCTCCCAGTCCCTCCCAGTGCCTCCCAGCTCCCTTCCAGTGCCCCAATCTCCAAACTGGGACTCCCAGTCCCTCCCAGCTCCCTCCCAGTGCCTTCCAGTGCTCGCCTATTGCCCCAGTCTCATGCCCCATCACCTCAATCTCCCTCCCAGTGCCCCCAGCTCCCTCCCAGTGCCTCCCAGCTCCCTCCCAGCTCCCTCCCAGTGCCCCAATCTCCCAAACTGGGACTCCCAGTCCCTCCCAGCTCCCTCCCAGCTCCCTCCCAGTCCCTCCCAGTGCCCCCAGCTCCCATACCAGTGCTCCCAGCTCCCTCCCAGTCCCTCCCAGCTCCCATACCAGTGCCCCCAGCTCCCTCCCAGTGCCTCCCAGCTCCCTCCCAGCTCCCTCCCAGTGTCTCCCAGTGCTCCCAGCTCCCTCCCAGTGCTCCCAGCTCTCTCCCAGTGCCTCCCAGTTTCCCCAGCTCCCATACCAGTGCTCCCAGCTCCCTCCCAGTGCCTCCCAGCTCCCTCCCAGCTCCCTCCCAGTCCCTCCCAGTCCCTCCCAGTCCCTCCCAGTGCCCTCAGCTCCCATACCAGTGTCTCCCACCTCCCTCCCAGTCCCTCCCAGTTCCCTCCCAGTGCCTCCCAGTGCTCCCAGCTCCCTCCCAGTGCCCTCAGCTCCCATACCAGTGCTCCCAGCTCCCTCCCAGTGCCCCCAGCTCCCATACCAGTGCTCCAGCTCCCTCCCAGTGCCTCCCAGTCCCTCCCAGCTCCCTCCCAGTGCCCCCAGCTCCCGTACCAGTGCTCCCAGCTCCCTCCCAGTGTCTCCCAGTTCCCTCCCAGTGCCTCCCAGTGCCCCCAGCTCCCATACCAGTGCTCCCAGCTCCCTCCCAGTGCCCCAATCTCCCTCCCAGTGTCTCCCAGCTCCCTCCCAGTCCCTCCCAGTCCCCCAATCTCCCTCCCAGTGCCCCCGGTGCCCCCCGGTACCCTCGACGGTGACGAGGTGGCTGCGGCGCGCCTGCCCGAGGCTGTTGTCGGCGACGCACTCGTACTCGCCGTCGTCGGCCTCCTGGACCTGGCGCAGCCGCAGGGTCTTGTTGAAGTTCTCCAGGGACGCCCGGGGGGGCAGGGGCCCGTTCAGCCGCCGCCACTGGATGCTGGGAGTGGGGCTGCCAACTGGGAGTCACTGGGAGCACTGGGAACCCCCAAACTGGGAGCCCAGGACCCCCAACTGGGACTCCCAGTGCCCCCGAACCCAACAAACTGGGACCCCTCCAACCCCAACTGCTGCGTCGTGGGGCTGGGGGGGTTACTGGGAGCACTGGGACCCCAAACTGGGCACCCAGTCCCCCCCCCACCCCCAAACTGGGATCCCAGACCCCAAACTGGGGCCCCCAGTCCCCGAAAACCCAATAAACGGGGACCCCAGCCCCCCAAACCCAACCAAC
Organism: Phaenicophaeus curvirostris; assembly: GCF_032191515.1. Classification (NCBI taxonomy): domain Eukaryota; kingdom Metazoa; phylum Chordata; class Aves; order Cuculiformes; family Cuculidae; genus Phaenicophaeus; species Phaenicophaeus curvirostris. Next base: position 52,257 of record NW_027206909.1, on the reverse strand, counting down.
TGGAGCCCATTCAGCCCCTCTCCTTGGGTTGTGATGGGACTGGGGGTTACTGGGAGCACTGGGACCCCAAACTGGGCACCCAGTCCCCCCCCCCACCCCCAAACTGGGATCCCAGACCCCAAACTGGGGCCCCCAGTCCCCGAAAACCCAATAAACGGGGACCCCAGCCCCCCAAACCCAACCAACTGGAGCCCATTCAGCCCCTCTCCTTGGGTTGTGGTGGGACTGGGGGTTACTGGGAGCACTGGGACCCCAAACTGGGCACCCAGTCCCCCCCCCGCACCCCCAAACTGGGACCCCACACCCCAAACTGGGGCCCCCAGTCCCCAAAACCCCAATAAACGGGGACCCCAGCCCCCCAAACCCAACCAACTGGAGCCCGTTCAGCCCCTCTCCTTGGGTTGTGGTGGGACTGGGGGCTACTGGGAGCACTGGGACCCCAAACTGGGCACCCAGTCCCACCCTCACCCCCAAACTGGGACCCCACACCCCAAACTGGGGCCCCCAGTCCCCAAAACCCCAATAAACGGGGACCCCAGCCCCCCAAACCCAACCAACTAGACCCCATTCAGCCCCTCTCCTTGGGTTGTGGTGGGACTGGGGGCTACTGGGAGCACTGGGACCCCCAAACCGGGCACTCAGTCCCCCCCCGCACCCCCAAACTGGGACCCCAGACCCCAAACTGGGGTCCCCAGTCCCCAAAACCCCAATAAACTGGGACCCCAGCCCCCCAAACCCAACCAACTGGAGCCCGTTCAGCCCCTCTCCTAAGGTTGTGGTGGGACTGGGGGCTACTGGGAGCACTGGGACCCCCAAACCAGGCACTCAGTCCCCCCCCGCACCCCCAAACTGGGACCCCAGACCCCAAACTGGGGTCCCCAGTCCCCAAAACCCCAATAAACTGGGACCCCAGCCCCCCAAACCCAACCAACTGGAGCCCGTTCAGCCCCTCTCCTAAGGTTGTGGTGGGACTGGGGGCTACTGGGAGCACTGGGACCCCAAACTGGGCACCCAGTCCCCCCCTCCACCCCCAAACTGGGACCCCACACCCCAAACTGGGGCCCCCAGTCCCCGAAAACCCAATAAATGGGGACCCCAGCCCCCCAAACCCAACCAACTGGAGCCCATTCAGCCCCTCTCCTAGGGTTGTGATGGGACTGGGGGCTACTGGGAGCACTGGGACCCCCAAACCGGGTGCCCCCCCCGCTCTGGGCCCCCCCCGAACCCCCAATCGGGGCCCCCCCGGACTCACAGCCCCTCGGCGATGCACTCGAGCACCAGGGTCCCCCCGCGCAGGGCGACCAGGTGGGGTTGGGGGTCGCTCGGCACCATCAGCCGGGGGCGGCGCGACTGCACCGAGTTACCTGGGGGGTGGGGGGGGGGAGAGGAAATTGGGGGGGCTCAGAGACCCCCCCCGAGCCCCCACGGGGCCCCCCAAGCCGAGAGACCCCCCCCCATTCACTCAAGAGACCCTCAAAATTGAGAGATTCCCCCCCCCCCCCAAGGAGACTCAGAACCCCCCCATTCATCCAAGAGACACCCCCCCAAAATCAAGAGCACCCCCAGACCCCCCCCTTTCATCCAAGAGCCCCCCCAAAATCAAGAGAACCCCCCCAGGCACCCCCCATTCACTCAAGAGCCCCCCCAAAACCAAGAGAACCCCCCCAGGGACCCCCCATTCACTCAAGAGTCCCCCAAAACCAAGAGACCCCCCCCCCAGGGACTCCCATTCATCCAAGAGCCCCCCCAAAACCAAGAGAACCCCCCCAGGGACCCCCATTCACTCAAGAGCCCCCCCAAAACCAAGAGACCCCCCCCCAGGGACCCCCCCATTCACTCAAGAGCACCCCCAAAACCAAGAGACCCCCCCCAGGGACTCCCATTCATCCAAGAGCCCCCCCAAAACCAAGAGACCCCCCCCCAGGGACCCCCATTCACTCAAGAGCCCCCCCAAAACCAAGAGAACCTCCCCAGGGACCCCCCATTCATCCAAGAGCCCCCCCAAAATTAAGAACACCCCCCCCCAAGACCCCCCCATTCATCCAGGAGCCCCCCCAAAACCAAGAGAACCCCCCCCCAGGGACCCCCCATTCATCCAAGAGCCCCCCCAAAATTAAGAACACCCCCCCCAAGACCCCCCCATTCATCCAGGAGCCCCCCCAAAACCAAGAGAACCCCCCCACAGGGACCCCCCATTCACCCAAGAGCCCCCCCAAACCCAAAAGACCCTCCCAGACCCCCCTGATTCACCCAAGAGCCCCCCGAAATCAATAGACCCCCCCCCCAAGACCCCCCCCATTCATCCAAGAGCCCCCCCAAACCCAAAGGGGTCCCAGGATGGGGACTTTGGGGGTCCCCAGGCTCTCAGGGTGGGGTCTGAAGAAGAGAATTTGGGGGTTTGGGGGGTCCGGGGGGGGGAATTCCTGGGTTCGGGGGGGGGGGGGGTCCTTAAGTTTTGGGGGGGCCCAGACCCCCCCCTTTACACCCTGGGGGGGGGACACGAGGGTCGAGGGGCTCCTGGTTGATGGCGCAGGGGGGGTTACAGGCTGATTTTTAAGGCTGAGTGGAAGGAATTTGGGGCTCCCCGAGTATTTTTGGGGCGCCCTGAGTTTTGGGGGGGCCAGAGCGTGCGTTTGGGGGGTCCCACCCCCCCCTTGACACCCCGAGAGGGGGACGCGGGGGTCGAGGGGCTCGCGGTCGATGACATTTGGGGTCGAGCGATGGCGCGGGGGGTGGATTTTTTGATTTTTGAGGCGGAACGAAGCGGAATCGAAGGGGTTTTCGGGGTGACGGAGATTTTGGGGTCCCCCCCTTCTCACTCGGGGTGACGCGGAGGTCCAGGGGCTCCTTCTGGATGATGGTTCGGGGGCCCAGGTAGTGCGCGTGGCAGATGTAGTCGGGGTGGCTGTCGCCCACCAGCGCGTTGGAGAAGTAGAGGAAGCCGTCCTGCCCCATGGAGACGCGGGCGTCCTGCGCGATGTGCATGATCCCTGCCCCCCAAAAAAAAAAGGGGGTTCACCCCCCCCCAAAAAAAAAAACCACCTCGAATCGGGGTCCGGGGAGCTCGGAGAAGGGGTTCACCCCACCCCCAGGCCTGGGGAAGGGGGAGAAAGGGGGGAAACGGGGAGTTGGGGGGTGCCAAAGGTCCCCCAGGATTTGGGGGAGCACGGGGAGGGGGGGTTTGGGGGTGAAGGAGGATAAGGGGGGGGGGGGTTAGGGGTGCAGGGAGGGGTTTGGGGATGATTTGGGGGTGCAGGGGGAGGATCAAAGGGATGAAAAAGGGAGTTTGGGGGTGATTTGGTGGGGTAGGAGGAGGATAAAGGGGTGCAGGGAGGGATTTGGGGGTGATTTAGGGGTGAAAAGGGAGGATAAAGGGGTGCAGGGAGGGATTAGGGCATGATTTGGGGGTGCAGGGGGGGATTTGGGGATGATTTGGGGGTGCAGGGAGGGATTAGGGGGTGCAGGGAGGGATTTGGGGATGATTTGGGGGTGCAGGGAGGGATTTGGGGATGATTTGGGGGTGCAGGGGAGGATTTGAGGATGATTTGGGGGTGCAGGAGGAGAAAAAAGGGATGAAAGGGGGAGTTTGGGGGTGATTTGGTGGGGTAGGAGGAGGATAAAGGGGTGCAGGGAGGGATTTGGGGGTGATTTAGGGGTGAAAAGGGAGGATAAAGGGGTGCAGGGTGGGATTAGGGGATGATTTGGGGGTGCAGGGGGAGGATAAAGGGGTGAAGGAGGGATTGAGAGATGATTTGGGGGTGCAGGGGGAGGATAAAAGGGTGCAGGAAGGGATTTGGGGGTGATTTAGGGGTGAAAAGGGAGGCTAAAGGGGTGCAGGGAGGGATTAGGGGGTGATTTGGGGGTGAAAAGGGAGGATAAAGGGGTGTAGGGAGGGATTGGGGGTGATTTGGGGGTTCAGGGGGGATTTGGGGATGATTTGGGGGTGCAGGAAGGGATTAGGGGATGATTTGGGGGTGCAGGGGGGGATTTGGGGATGATTTGAGGGTGCAGGGGGGGATTTGGGGATGATTTGGGGGTGCAGGGGGATGATTTGGGGGTGAATTAGGGGTGCAGGGGGGGATTAGGGGATGATTTGGGGGTGCAGGAGAAGGATAAGGGGGTTAAAGAGGGAGTTTGGGGGTGATTTGGTGGGATAGGAGGAGGATAAAGGGGTGCAGGGAGGGATTTGGGGGTGATTTAAGGGTGAAAAGGGAGGATAAAGGGGTGCAGGGAGGGATTAGGGGATGATTTGGGGGTGCAGAGGGAGGATAAAGGGGTGCAGGAAGGGATTTGGGGGTGATTTAGGGGTGAAAAGGGAGGATAAAACGGTGTAGGGAGGGATTTGGGGGTGATTTGGGGGTGCAGGAGGGGATTTGGGGGTGCAGAGAGAGAATAAAGGGATGAAAGGGGGAGTTTGGGGGTGATTTGGTGGGGTAGGAGGAGGATAAAGGGGTGCAGGAGGGATTGAGAGATGATTTGGGGGTGCAGGGGGAGGATAAAGGGGTGCAGGGAGGGATTAGGGGATGATTTGGGGGTGCAGGGAGGGATTAGGGGATGATTTGGGGGTGCAGAGAGAGAATAAAGGGGTGCAGGGGGGGTTGGGGGTGCAGGGGGGTTTTGGGGTGCAGGGCTCCCCCACTCACGGCTGTTGAGCCAGTAGAACTTGGGGGGCACGGCGCTTTTGGGGGGGTCGCAGGGCAGCACCACGGGGTCCCCCTCTTCCACCTCCACCGGCTGCAGCTTCTCCTTGGGCCATTGCGGGGTGCCTGGAGGGGGGAAAAAAAAAAAGGGGTTCGGGGGGGGCACAGAGGTGGGAACCCCCAAATCTAGGGGTGCCCTGAGCCCCCCCAGAAGCAGACAACGACCCCCACATCCACAGGGCTCCAAATCAACCCCACCCCCCCAAAAAAATCTTGGGGTTCCCCCCATTAAACAGGGCAGGGGGGAAATTTGGGGGACCCCAGAGCAGGTTTGGGGGTTCAGGGAGGTTCGGGGGGAGCTCAGGGCGGGGTTGGGAGGCACCGGGGGGGGGTCGGGGGTCTCGGGGTGCCCGGTTTTGGGGTGCTGGAGTCTCGGGGGGCCGGGGGTCTCAGGTTTTGGGGTTGCCAAATCTTGGGGTGCTGAGGGTCTCGGGTTTTGGGGTTTCAGGGTTTCCAAATCTTGGGGTGCTGGGGGGTCTCCGATTTTGGTTTCACCAAATCTTGGGGTGCTGGGGTCTCAGATTTTGGTTTCACCAAATCTTGGGGTGCTGGGGGTCTTGGGTTTTGGGGCTTCAGGGTTTCCAAATCTTGGGGTGCTGGGGGGTCTCAGATTTTGGTTTCACCAAATCTTGGGGTGCCGAGGGGCTCGGATTTTGTGGTTTTTGGTGTTTCCAAATCTTGGGGCGCCGGGGATCTTGGGTTTTGGGGGTTTTGGCGTTGCCAAATCTCGGAGTGCCGCGATTTCCCGGGGTGTCGGGGGCCCCCCCCCCTCACTCTCGGCGATGACGGTGGCCTCGGCGGAGAGCGCGGTGCCCAGGGCGTTGCCGGCGAGGCAGCGGTACCGGCCCTGCAGGCCGGCGGCCGCCCGCGCCGCGATGGTCAAAGTCCCCGCGCCGGCGGCCAGCGACGCCCCCGGCTGCTCGGACACCGCGAAGGGCTCGTCGTCCCGCGTCCAGCGGAACCTGCGGGGGCACAACCGGCACCGGCGGCGTCAACGGCGTCGAAATCGGCACCGACGGCGAGAGAAGCGGCGCCGGCGTGGACGCCGTTACTGGTTCCGCTGCCGACGCCGGCGCTGGTGGCGTCAACGTTGGTTGATGGCGACGCCGGTGGCGTCAGCGGCACCAGGAGAAGCACCAAGAGCGACGCCGGCGTCGGCACCGGCGTCACCGTTGGCTTTGACGCCAATAATAACAATGACGTCAACACCGATGCCAACAATCGGCATCGGCATCAAGCCCAACGTCAACATCAACACAAGAATTGGTGCCGGTACCGATGTTGGCGTCGTCAACGTTGACAGAAAGAGCAACAGCAGCGTCGGCGCCGACACCGTCATCGGCACAAACGCCATCGATGGCGTCAACACCGAGACCAAGAGCAGCGCCAGCGCCGATACCGGCACCGAAATCATCAACGACGCCGACGCCGACACCATCATCAGCAGCAAAACCGCCGTTGGCATCAACATGGAGACCACCGAGAGCATCGGTGTTGACGCCAGCGCCAAGAGCGGCACCGACACCATCAACGACGCCGGCGCTGTGGGGGCCGCGGGGTTGAGGCTCGAGGCCGCGGGGGCCGCGGGGGCCACTCACTCGACGGGGGGGTTGCCGGTGGCGTTGCACTTGAGGACGACGTCATCGCCGGGAAACACCACCAGCTGCTCCGGGGGCTCCTCCGTCAGCTCCGGGGGCTGCAGGACTGAGGGGTGGGGGGGTCACTGGGGGGTCCCGCACCCCTAGAACCCCCCCCCCAGCACCCCTAAAACCTTCAACCCCCCCCCGCCCAGGGACCCCAGACCCACCCTGGGGGCGTTGGGACCTTCCGACCAGCCCCTAAAGACCCCCCCAGACCTCATGGAGATGCTCGAGCGGCCTCAGAGCCCCCCCCAGACCCCTCCTCGGACCCCCCAGAACTCACGGTCGGGGAGATCGTCTGCACCGTCCCGGGGGGGGCAGAGGGGGGAGAGACAGAGCGTGAGCGGGGGGCGCCCCCCGAGCCGGCGGGGCCCTCGTGAGCCGCCGTGCGAGGCCAGAGGGGAGCGTGCGAGGGGTCTTCGTGCAAAGAGAGGCGCTCGTGCGAGGGACGGGGGAGCGTGCAGAGGTTCGGGGGGGGGGGGTGGTTCCTCATGCGAGCGAGCGAGCGAGCTCCCCCCCCCCCCCCCCAGGTCATCCCCCCCCCCCCACCCCACTCACACTCCGGGGGGATGGTGATGGCGGCTCCGGGCCCCCCCAGCACCAGCAGCAGGAGGAGGCCGAGCCCCCAGGGCTGAGCCATGGCCGGGGGCCTGAGGGATATTTTGGGGGGGGGGGGGGGGGGAAGTGTCTCAACCCCCAACTCGGGGGCGACCCAGGCACCCGAGCCCCCCCCCCCCCCCCACCCCCCCCATCTCCATTGTGTGGCGGCCACCGCCTCCCCTCCCCCCCCCCAGCTCCAAGGATGCTCCCGTTTCCATGGCAACGGATAATGAGGAAACCTGTCACCTTGGCTCGGGACCCAGGCGGACGGGAGACCCCCCCCCAAGCCCCCCCCTTTCACCTGAACCCCCCCCCCGAAGGACGAAGGGGGCTCCCCCCCCCCCATAATTTCAGCCCCACCCATGAGAACCCTGGACCCCCCCCCCCTTTCTCCCATCAGCATCCCAGCCCCCCCCCCATAGAAAACAGAACAGCGCCCCCCCCAGCCCCACCCACAGCCCCGAGCGCCTCCCCCCTCCCCATCCACGCGCTGTTTGGGGGTCGCAGCCCCCTCCCCAGAGGACAGCGGGGACCTCCCCCCCCCCAAAAAAAACCCCCAGAACCCTGGACCCCCCCCCCAGAACCCTGGACCCCCCAAACCCTGCAGAGACCCCGTTCAGCACCCCGGACAGCGCCCACATCAGCACCATGGACAGCGGAACCACCCCAGCCCCGCCCCCCCCCCCCCCCCGATCAGCACCCGGGACCCCCCTAAGAACCCTGGACCCCCCCCCCACCCCCAAGACTCTGGACACACACCCCCACCCCCCCCAAAACCCTGGACACCCCCCCAGGGGCCCCATGGATCCGAATCCCCTCCCCACCCCCCCCCCCAAGAGGAAGCGGGGGCGGCCCCAGCGGGAACAAGGGGTCCCTTGTTGACCCCAAATTCCTTAGGGGGGGGGGGGTTGGAATGACAGGGACCGAGCTGTGACCCCCCACACCCCCCCTCCCCCCCCTTCTCACCCAGCCCCGCCCCCCCCCCCCCAAATAGGGACCCGGGGATGCTGCAGGTGGGGGGAGGGGCGGGGGGGGGCACCTGTAGGGGAATCAGCTATTGGGGGGAGGGGGGGAAAGGGGTTAGGGGCCTCCCCCCCCCGCCCCACATCGGATCCAAGGGGTTGGGGACCCCCCCCCCCAAACCCGGATTCAGGCGCTGGGGCTCCTAAAGGGACTGCCCCCCCCCCCCCCGGCCCCACCCATCTGTTGGACACGGGAATGTATGGAGACCCTATAGAGCCCCCCCCGGCCCCATAGAGACCGCACAGGGACCCTATAGAACCCCCCCGGCCCCACAGAGACCCTATAGAGCCCCCCCAGCCCCACAGAGGCAGCACAGAGCCCCCTCCTCCCAGCTCTCTGGCCCCATAGAGACCACACAGAGACTCTATAGGGACCCCCCGGCCCCAGAGAGACCCTGGAGAAACCCTATAGACTGCCCCCCAGCCCCATAGAGACCACTCAGAGACCCTATAGGCCCACATTTACCTCAACCCAGCCCTATACAGACCCCAAAAAACTCCTATAGACCCACTTTCACATCCAGTTTTCCCCTTAAACGTGCAATAAAACCAGTTTTCCCCCAGCCCGGCCCCACAGATCTCCTATAGGCATCCTATAGACTCACCTTTACCTCAGCCCTGGTCCAATGAGCCCCCTATAGACCCACTTTTCCCTCAGCCCAGCCCTACGGCCACTCTATAGACACCCTATAGCCACACCTTTCCTTCAGCCCAGCCCTATAGAGTCCTGTTAAACCCACCTTTCCCTCGGCTCAGCCCCATAGAGACCCTATAGACACCTTTGTTGTCACTCCTAGTACCTATACAGACCCTATAGACCGTCTATATCTCCCCCTTTCCTTTAATCCAGCCCCTTAGAGACCATACAGACCCCCTATACCCCCCACTTCTCCTCAACCCAGCCCTGTAGAGACCCTATAGACTCCCTATATAGCCCCTTTCCTCAATCTAGTTCTATATAGATTCTCTAGATCTTCTACAGCCCTTGCTTTTCCCCAACCCAGCTCTATAGAGACCCCACAGACCCCCTATAGCCCCACTTTTCCTCATCCCCTGCCCCATAAACACCCCACAGGCCTCCCTTTCTCTCTATCCAACCCTATAGACACCCTATAGACGGTCTATATAACTCCCTTTTCTCTCAACCCAACCCTATAGAGACTTTATTCACCTTTTACAGCCCTTGCTTTTCCTCAACCCAGCCTATAGGCACCCAATAAACTCCTCTATAGGTCTCACTTTCCCTCAACCCAGCCCTATAGAGACCTTATACACCCCTACAGCCCTCACTTTCCCTCAACCCGGCCCTATAGGCACCTCATAGACCCCCTATAGCCCTCATTTTCCCTCAACCCAGCCCTATAGAGACCTCATACACCCCCTATAGCCCTCGCTTTTCCTCAACCCAGCCCTATAGGCACCTCATATACGTCCTATAGACACCTTATATACCTTCTATAGCCCTCGCTTTTTCTCAACCCAGCCCTATAAGAACCTCATAGACCCCCTATAGCCTTCACTTTCTCTCAACCCAGCCCTATATAGACCTTATACACTCTCTACAATCATCACTTTCTCTCAACCCAACCCTATAGGCACCTCATAGACTCCCTATAGCCCTCACTTTTTCTCAACCCAGCCCTATAGGGACCTCATAGACCCCCTACAGCCCTAATTTTCCCTCAACGCAGCCCTATAGAGACTTTATACACCCGTATAGCTCTCATTTTCCTCAACCCAGCCCTATAGAGACCTCATAGCCCCCTATAGCCCTCCCTTCCTCTCAACCCAACCCTATAGAGACCTCATAGCCCCCCCACACCCCTCCCTTCCCCTCCACCCCACCCCTATAGAGCCCCTATCCCCCCATTTTCCTCAACCCAGCCCCGCACAGACCCTATAGACCTCCCTTATCCCCCCCTTTTCCCTCAACCCAGCCCCATCGCGACCCTCCAGGCGCCCTACATCCCCGCATTCCCTCTAGATCCCCTATAGACCCCCTATAGATCCCCCCCCCCCCCCCCCGTACCTCGGGCCGCTCCCACCTCGGGGCTGCGGCTGCCGCGGGGCTGACATAATCCGCGCGGAGGCCACGCCCCCTCGCTCAGGCCACGCCCCCTCGATCAGGCCACGCCCCCTTTCGATCAGGCCACGCCCCCAACGCCATTCAGAGCCACACAAGCCACGCCCCCTTCCGCTCAGGCCACGCCCCCAGCGCCATTGAGAGCCTCATAGACCACGCCCCCTCGCTCAGGCCACGCCCCCAACGCCACTCAGAGCCACACAAGCCACGCCCCCTTCCGCTCAGGCCACGCCCCCTTTCGCTCAGGCCACGCCCCTCACCCCTGGGCGGTGGCGCTGGGGGGGGGGGTGGGGTGGGGAGGGAAGGGGGGAGGGGGGGGGCGCCCCTCAAACACGTGGTTTTTTTTGGGGTGAACCCCCCCCTCGGGTCCCATTTTTGGGGTGGGGGAGCCCCCCAACCCACTTTTTATGCGGGTAGCACCCCCCGAAGCCCCTTGAAGCAGGGGGGGACCCCACTCGGACCCCTGTTTTTTGGGGGGGGCAGCCCCTCCCAGGTCGCTTTTAGGGGGGACTGGGCCCCCCCCCCCCCCCCAAGACCCCTGGGTCCCCTTTTT